>NW_010120392.1:45976-51968 GCF_000699245.1 Pterocles gutturalis
TGATTTAAGTGAACCTACGCTGCAGTGGATTAGAAATGCTCACACCATCAGCGATTGTGTCTGAAGTACTGAGCCAACACTAAACAGTTCAGATAAATACTTTAAATTACTATAGTTAGTCTCACTACAGTGATTTTTCTCAGCCCTTTTAAGGACAAGAGCCATCTAACTTCTTGAAAGAAACCCAGACCATCTTACACAGTATTGTCACAAAGGTCTTTGTTTACAACCAAACACAAATTGGGAAGCACTCTGAAAGCGTCCTTGTTACTTCTATTTCCTCCCCTTGTTTTTTTCTAGCTTGCATGCATAAGGTTTCTGGCACTGGTTTCACAACACTGCTCAGATGCTCTATGAATCACTGCTGGTGTGTGGGCCACAGGCTGAAAAACACCACTCCAGAAACTCTGTCTACACTCTGAATTAAAGCCTACTAAAGGCACTGAAACCCCACATACTGACTGTAATGGGCTCTAGATCACATCCACTGTGGATCAATAGATGGATACAATGTCTTATATCACAGAGCTGGAAGCTGTATCATCCTCTAGGTCAAGTTTAAGTCACACAACTACAGTAGCAAGTGGAAGTTTGCATAGATACTACCTGCGCTGTACCTATTTGGAGGATTAAGACTTTCAATCCATTAGCTCTGTGGGGCCAAGAGACTAACACCTTACACTGGAACTAAGTCTATTCAATAAAAGAAGAAATCAAGCACATGAAGAAGATGATTTTCATTCTACAGCTATTTTTTCCCCATGGAGGAGGGTAAAGTAGCCTAACATCCTCAAATATGTACTTTAAATCTGTTCATAATAATTAGTGTTATCTAAATGTCTCTGAACTATTTAAAGTCCACTTCATTTTGAACTGCCATTAATAATGCAGCAGGCAATATTACAAAGACTGGTGAAAATCAAGTAATCTAATGTAACACTTTATAAACCAAACCTACGATGAATCTCAGCTGCCTCTTCAGCTTCTCTGCAATCAATCTGTCCAGAGTCATGTTTATGTATCCTAGGACCAGTGACAGACTGCCACTAAACTTGGCATCCACAGCAACGTTAGCAGCCTGATTTACTGTGAATGCAGCATGAAAAATCAGATTATCTTTTGATTCTCTCTTTTATTAAATGAAACTGATCTTTATTGAATAAAGCTGCTTTTATTAATATCTAAAACATTGTTTGGTGTCACAGAGTCCACCAGTCCTATGGAACTAAGACAAGACAGAAGTGAAAAATAAGAACCTTACAGGGAAATATTAGAAACCAAATCACATTAAGCCAGTATTACAGGTGGCAAACAAAACATGGGTCGAGATGTACAATTTTTTTAGTTTAGTCTGAATTTATTATTTTTACTGGAGGAAAAAAAAAAAAAAGAAAAAAAAAGAAAAAAAAGAAAAAAAAGAAATCAGAATGGGGCTTCTCCCAGAAGTACACTGTGGCAAGAAACACAATAAGAGCGAAAAAGTGCAACTTTGTTCCCCCTTCCTTTGTACAATGTCCCAAATGACCATGAGTTCAATGCACCTGGGACAAAGTACAAAAACTGGTTTTATGGAAACAGCTTGAACCTCAAACTAGAAAGATTTATTTTGTCTTCTGTGTTTTTAAGAAAACTTTGGGGGTTTCTGCTCATAGGCAAAGCTTGCAGGAAAAACTCTTACTAACCACAGCTCTACTTTATCCTCATTTAAGTAGTGGTCATCTAAAATCAGCATGCAGTAGAGTTTCTATATATATATCAATTGCACAGCTAGAGCAACAGATGCCCATGATGATCCTGTCCACAAGTAATGTCAGCACTGTTACTTTGAGAACAAGAATGTGTCCCTCGTCATCACAAACAAAATCTGTCAACATGAACTGAAATTCAACCTTGAACTCCTGTCTAGTCACCACCAAGAAGGAGGGGGAAAAAAGAATACACATTTTAAAACAAATAAAATAATCTTCAATTTTAATCCCATATACAGCATTTCCTCCATTACCAATGAGCTCCCAAGGAAGTAGTGCTGAAACACAGGTTGTTGCAGTCCTCAGCTTTTCATTTTCCGTGTTTCTACTTATATTAAGTCCACAGTGCACTTTGATGTCAGTGGAAGATCTGCACATAAAGATCTTCAGAAATGGCCCACAGCCTTCTGGAAAGGGAACATAACTAACAAGCTCAGCTGTACAGTTCTTTGTACACCGCTACCCCCACTGAAGCCAGTGGATGCACAAGTGAGATAAAAGTGAAGGCAAGTGGCTTCCTGTACAACTACCATCCACAAAGATATAATCCACTGAAGTCATAAGTATTTCAACAATTATTGTGGAAAGAATGATGTATTCTGATACTACATATCATCACAGAATCAATAAAATTGCATAGAGAAAGACAAAGATAGAGTTTGTCCATAATGAGACCAAAAAAATCTACAGTGTAAGATTCAGTGGAAATCAAGAGAGTTCAAATACTGTAACATGGATAATTCCAAAGGAAACAGAGACAACTTAAATCCAAATATCCAGATGCTTCACTCCTATAATGTAACCAAAACTAAATGTTTGGGGGTTTGGCTTCTGAGAGATTTTCACACACACACTTTCCTACAACACTTGTTTTGTTACTGTCAATTTAGATCTAAAATTTGAAATTCATTAAATCAGGTTTTTCATCTGACAACAGACATTCATAATATTAAAGGCTCCTCAATCTTAAGTCTCACAATATACATCCTAAAATTGTTCAGCATCTTACAGGAGGTGCTCCAGTCATTACAGACTTAAGCCAGCACGGAACCTGGTGTTCAAGGAAAGCATTAAAGTTTTTATTCTACTCCAATGAAGCTAATGAGAAGTTTTCCCCTTAAACAAGGGAAAAAAAACTCCCACATTATTGTGCCTGTTGTATTAGCCTGTGTTTCCATTAACATGAACTGGACTTGGTTATTTTTCCATTGAAGATTTTTGAAGAATTTTTTTGCATAGTTGATACCAAATAGCAAAATGCCCACTGACTGAGAGTAAGCATTGGCTCCCTAGGACTGACTCAAAACTCCTAGTTGAAGACAAAGCTGTGAAATGCAATTGCCCCTGTAACTACAGTTACATACCCTTATAATCTCTGTCCTTTGTCTATATATATATATGGATACACACATATATAGAATTAGACTAACAACATACTAAAATACATGGATTATACCATCAGTGACAAATTGTTCTGATAGGAACGTGAAGCTCATTATTGAAAACAACATTTAATTTCTCAGGCTGGTTCTATTTTCTGCATTTACAAGATAAAAGCAAAGCAAAAGCACAATAGTATTCTCAAGTCTTCAACATTATTACCTGAAAGATTTGGAAACTGTGCAGTAAAAAGGTGCGTTGCCATGGCTCTGAGTAATCAGCAACAGACCTATACACAATAGACAGCTGATTGCTGTTGCATGTTAAAAGATTTTTTATCTCTTTAGGAAAACTTTGTCATCATGTCATAAATGAAAGGAGTTTTCTATTAGCAACAGAAAGGCATCAAAGAAACATGCCCTGTAGTAGTAATCAAGTCTGATTTTTTTTTTTTTTTTTGGTCTTCATCTTCTTGCAGGGCTGGTGGGGGGCGGTAGAAATCAACCTTTAACATTGTCAAGTTTATACTGTAAATCTCTGGAACACTCTGGTCTTTTCACAGTGTGGTACGGCACATTTGTACAGATGGAGTCTGTTACCAGGTATGGAAATAGACAATTACATTAAAGATAGATATCTGTATTACTAAACAGAAAAGAGTCCAGCATGAGTATATTGGATATCTGAAGTGCAAAATAAATAGCACAGACAATCCCAGTAATTCTAATGGGATTTTATGTATCAAGACATCAGACTTAATGAGACTTCACAGTCACAATACATAAAAAAATCTCACTTGTCAGTATTTTTTTTTCCACCTAAGAGACCTCCTTTCCGAGTCCAATTTTTCTGCATATGTTTATCTTTCAAAGGACATGTATGTAACATTTAAGAATAAAACCATATATGAACATTATAATTGCTGAGCTGGCAATAAAACAAACACTGCACTCTGTGGGACTGAAATGCCACTTATACTCCAGTCTTGCAATAAGCTGCAATCTCAGTCAAACACTATGTTAATGCAGTGTTAAGGTTGCAAACTGAAACACACTAAAAAATAGGAGATGAAAATGTTAATATTCTTACTGCATTGTCAGCCTACCCAAAGTACTGATATTACTTCTAATAAAATACATAATTTACAACTTAGCTAGGAAATCAGAAGCCACTGGTGTGCAATGTGAAGGAAGCAATCTTTTGAAAAGACTCAGACTTCCAATCCCTGCTGCTAATGCATTTCCAATTGCAACTTTAAAACTGTACTTATGTAGGCACTGCATTTAGGTAACATTTGAGGAGACTTATAATTTTATTCCTTTCTATCTTAACGTGTTCTAAGGAAAAAAGGAGAAGTTAATTTAATACAGGGAAGCACCACAGAAAAACACAGCTGTATATTTTGCTTTCTGTCAGAAAGTTCAATTCTGGATACAAAGTAATTAGTAAAAATAACTCACTTAAGAAAAATGAAAAGTGCAGATATCTGGAAGTTTAAATAGGTGTTAAGAACAACTAATAGCTTTTTTAAATAGTGATGTTTATAAGCAGAACTCCTTATCAGCATGTTTGCAAAATCACAGATTAAACGCATAGGCTATTATTCTTCTCTGAAGACTAACTACATGTGAACTTCAGTCTTCCTGTCACAATATAGCTGTTGATGCACAATGTCTTCTCAGTAGAAATGCGTGTTTCTCCTAATTTATATTCCACAGAAATGCTCATAATCTTCTAAATTAAGTATTGCAAAAAATGCATTCACCTTTTGGCTGTGGCCATTGACAAAAACTTGAAGTTCAAAGGAGAATTTAAGCGCATACAAAAAATGTTTGCATTGTCTATATGCTAGTTTTCTGATTCCTACCGTAAACACACTTGAGGGCAACAAGAAGATACCACGGAGTCATCTGAAGTCATGCTGTCAGGACACTCAAACACTATTCAGTGTACAGAATATCAGACACTTGGTTCAGGCTCTCATCAAAGCTTTTACACATTTCAGTAAACACATATTTCTGTGGTCCAGTAAAACACTGACAGCCAGTCTGAGACACAGGATTTTTAATTTGAAAAATTACACAGAGGACAACTCTGGGGCAGCTAACTCCAATAGCTTGTACCTCTGAAGATTGCAAATTTCCAGATAACAAACCCTTCGCAATCCAAAAGTGAGTTGCCAGCTAAGCTCATCACCAGCATCTACTACATGATCAACAGTACAGTGGGCTGGTAACAAATGCTTCAGATGTAGCACATGTAGACTGTTTGTCAAAGTCAATCAAGAAAAAATCCTGCCACTCAGGATTTCCCACCACGATATCTTTGTTTTAGACTAGCACATGACTCTCTCCAAGTCTTTCAGTCATTAATTGTGGGTATCAACATTCGGCATTACAGAGAGAGGGAACAGCGACTGTGTATGCAAAATAAACAAGAAACAAGATGCAGTGAAACAGACAGAGGAGAGCCTTACCTTTGGAAAAAACTGCTGCCAGGCTCAAGAGGAGAGGTGACAACAGATGCCCCATATTGCTAATCCCAGAAGTGCACATCCTAGCGTTTGTGGAGAAGTTAGGGCTCAGTTTAACACACTCTATATTCAAAATAAAAATCAGTCAGCTGGAGAGGCTGCATTTTCAGAAAAGGTCATCTGGAGAGCGCAAAAGGCATTTCCTTGGGAGACAGGACTTATTTCTTTAGCTTTAACCCTCCCCTTTCCTCTCTCCGTTCTTCAAAACAGATGATGCTGTGAAAGAAAGACTCTCTCCTCTCAATAAAGAAGCAGGAAACAGTTCTGGTTAAAATCTCAGCCCTGAGCCTCAGTTGCCTGAGGCAGGCAGCCAGCCTCCTACCCCAGAACA
>NW_010120392.1:52016-52252 GCF_000699245.1 Pterocles gutturalis
GCTTCCCCCCCGCTTCCCCGGGCGGACCCCACCCGCCTGCCCGCTCCTGCCCGCGCTTCACAGAGCCAGCGCCCGCATCCCTCTGGAAAAGCACGTCCGCTCCCCGGGCGCCACCAAAGTTTTCCTTTAGGTGATGCTGATCAGCCCAGAAACCAGCCAGACACGGAGGCAGGGTTTTTCTTGTTGCGCGCTCTAAGTTCTCAGTTTCCTCATTGACTTGTTTGACTTTCTGCAAG
>NW_010120393.1:0-51982 GCF_000699245.1 Pterocles gutturalis
AGGGACTACCCCTGTGGAGATGGGCTGTGGGAACCCAACACCTGAAGCCTGTTGCCTGGGGATGGGGGCAAAGCAGATGAAAGGCTTAGCGGGCCCTGCAAAAATAGCTTGTCCCCAAAGTGATAGAAACAAGTGGTCTGAGCTACATGTTTAATTAAAAAGGTGGAGTTTTTTTTCTGAGAGAGGCACCGAAGTAGCACGTGGTGTTGATAGATGGGGAGAGGGAAGTAGGAAGTGCCCCCATGGCCATTCCCAGTCAGCCCAGTCCCTCAGTGGGGCAACTGGGGCTGCACCAGGTGCTGCCGAGGGCAAGGGACAGTTCACCATGGTGGGGCTGGTGACCATGGGAGCTGTGGCAAGGTGAGGCTGCATCCCTTACCTCGGGTCCCCCACCCAGGTTGGTGACCAGCCCATGGTAGGGAACAGGATATGGCCCCACTGCAACTGGAGTGTGGGGCTGGCCAGGATGCCAAAGGGTGCTGGGGCAAGCCTGTGAGGCTGAAAGCTCACCTCGAAGGTTAGGGGATTATTGCCACAGCCAAACCCATGTTGGCATTGTGCTGCTGGACATCTAACAACACCCTCTGGAAACAGGATTTGTGCCGAGTTGGAAAGAACATCAGGCCAGAGGGCTGTGATGGGAGATAGAGAAGGAGAGGTCATGGTGGCCATTTTTAGGACAGAGTCATGGTGGCCAGCAATGTTGTCACACATGAAGCCGTGTTTCACCTACCTAATGCCTGTATTCATGCAAAAGCATTATATTTTATATATGTCTCCAGGGACATTTGAGCATCTTTCAGGCTGAGGTGCTCTAAGATGCTGAGCTGCTCGGCAGGTCCCCCCAGCACACGTGTACAGACTGTTTGTCTCAACAGGATATTAAAAAGGAGAGATTATAAAAGCAAGGTGCGATACGAGGCGAGGCTTAGCTCTCAGTGCCAAGATTTCTCTCCTCTCCACAGCTCATGTTCAGCACATAGGAAACATCTGCAGCCCCCTGCTACCCCCTCTTCATTTTCCCCTGGGACAGCCACACTCCTCCCCTGGGGGTCTGGCACTGTGATGGGGGTTGCATACTCTGGTCCCATCAGGTTGTTTTCTCACAGGGGACTAGAAGACCTGTTCCAGCTCTGACTGGGGCACTCAGTCCTGCCTGCACTATGCTGCAGGTCTGCCTGCTCGGGGTGGCTTCTTCCTGGCATGGACACCTTGCTCATGCAATGTCACTTACTCTCCATCCCTGTCTCCTTTTGCTCCTGGCTGGATTTCCTGGTGGCATCCCAGACCTGGCTCACCATGCTGGGGGCTGTCAATAGTTCCTGGGTTTCTGTGTCCAACCCCGCTATGCCAAACCCCCATCACTGTCCAAGTTGTGTTTATTTGGTTTCCCAAAACTCAGGAAAAAAATTCCCCTTTGCTATTTGGTTCCCACCAGCTCCATGTCTGGTTCAGCACCATGAGCAAACAGCTTTTTCCACAACTTTACCAAAGAAAGAAAGAAAGAAAGAAAGAAGATCAGGGATCATGTCCCGCTGGGCTGTGGGCACCGGTGATGTCCCCGGCCAGGACAGGGTGCAGAGGGCGAAGCAGCGGGCAGTCACACAGGGCTATTCACCACAACAAAAAATATCATCTCTCAATTTTAATATCAAAATAGCTGGACATATTTTGTCAACGCATGGAGGGACAAGTTAGGAGAGATTGCTATCCAGCTCCTAATCCAAGCGATCAGACACACATGCTCTCAAGATTTCTCTCTGTGGTGGCTGCTGCCTCTAATAATTGTTTATTCCTGTTCCCCTCATCCCCCCAAGTCATTTTTTCTCCTTTCTCCTCCCTTCTGGTTTTACAGTTGCTGGATAGACAGGATCACAGGCTATTTTAGGTTTCTAAATTGCTTTTCAGATATATTCTAAATTTATCTCCCAATAATCTGAAGTCTTGACATCACAGGAGTGGGAATCATGTCTGCAGAAGAAGAAGGAAAAGGTTTAAAGCCCAGTTTACTGGGCTGGATCCCTTCACTGTGGCAGCCTATGAGCCTCCCTCCTCCTCAGTCCTCACCTCTCCCACTACATGTCCCCTGGCCGTTCTGGCCAGCTTCTACCAGGGGTGAAGGGTGGTTATTCCCACCTGAGCAGCAGCAGAGGGACAGGGATGCCCTGGGGACGTGGGGTGTATGGAGGAGCCCAGGGGCAGAGGGAGATGGAGGCAGCACCCCTGAGTCCCATGTTAACTGGGTGCAAACTGGGGAGCTGGGTGGAGAGGTGGGTTTGCAGCTGCAGTGCATTGAACGCCAAAGATTTTTGTACCTGCAAAGCTTCCTGTGAAAAAAAAAAAAAAAAAAAGTAGTGTTTTAGAAAATTAACCAGGAAATTGGGTGCTCTTGAGGAAGACCACACCACAAGTCCAAAGCGAATCTAGGAGGAGGAGGCAGGAGTGCCAGATCATGCTGTGTGACTGGTGCAGGTTGCTCTTACACAAAGATAGAAAATAGGAAAACTTTCAAACATTCCTTGGGGCTGGGAGCCCTTTGAGCCACTGCCAGCTCCTTCCTGCAGTGCCTGAAGGATAAAGCTTTTCTCCCCACTTCTGAATATTTCACAGTCCCTGAACAACCAACCCCCAAATCCTAATAATTGCCCCTTTCAAAAATCATGTCCAGTTTATTTTATCTTAAGAGCTAAATGCTCTTAAAAATCAACTATTTCCTCCTCTGTCATTCCTCACAGACAAACCAGCAGGACAATGCGCTGGGCTGGGGGAAGGGGAGGGAAAAAAGGGTTAACCCTCCTCCCATGCTAAAGCGCTGAGGCTGCCTGAAAAGCTGCAAGTCATTCTGCCAGGAGGTTTTGAAGTCTCTGGGATGCTCTCAGGGAAGTGCTGCAGTACAACCCCAGCTGAGGTGGCATGGCAGGCGGGGAGGTGGCGGGAAGGGACCTGCCCAAGCTGGGAAGGGGGGAAAGAAACCCCAAGCTGGAGCATCCTGGCAGGACTGCAAAAACACTGTTGTCTTCAGGTTTCCTGCCTCACCTTCCCCTCTCCTTTGGCCTTCAGCCTTCATGTGTCCCAACCCCAGCAATCCCCCGCACTGCCCACTCAGCCGAGAAATTTGGAGAGTGAGATGGTGCACAGTTCCCATTGGGAGCACTGGAAAATATTGCAGCTTTCGGATACCCTCTGATGGGAAGAGGGGTCTGCCAGGGGTGCCCCAAGCACTGCCTGCCTGTCCTGAAGGGAACAGCTGGGATTGTGCCTGGCCTCCTCCTCCTTCCCTGCCTCCCAGCCTTAAAGACCCCCTAGGCATCCTGTGTTGGTTTCCAGAGAGAAATGTGCTGGGGTCGGTTGATGAGACCTAAAGGGACACCTTGCTATCAACACCCATTTCCTGTGAATGAAAATGTTTTCTTGGAAAAATAACAGTTTGTGGTGCATTGTAGCTGGAGAGAAAATAAGGAACCCACCAAGGTAAAATACCATCAGCAAAATACAGGCTTCCCCCTGGGCATGTCTCAGCGTGGCGGCTGCATTGAGCAGGTGTTGGATGCCCCCAAAAGGTGAGGTTAGATTTGGCAGAAAATAAACCCCTATCAAGTGATGCTGCTTTGGATCCCAAATTTGCATGTTTGGGAAGCAGAGGTGGCAGGACAGGACAGAGGAGCACCACGAGGCTGCTGAACTGCAGAGTTCCCATTTTGGGGAAAAAAAAATCCCCGTCGCAGCCAGATCCCACCTTGGTTTTGTTGCTTGTCAGCATAAAACCCACCCAATTAAAGGCATGTAAAACCACCAGTATAGTTTTCTGGCTTATATTTTTATATTTAAAACATATTACATACAGCAAGACCCAGGCTTTTGAAGGAAGCTTTGGTCAATTAAGATTAGCTGTCATTTCACATTTATGACCATAATTCACGAATTCTCCTCGTTGCCAACAAGCAGAAAGAGAAGATGGTGCATGAAATAAATAGATAATTGATGTAGAATCTTATCAGGGCCCTGATTTCTATCCCCCTGTCATCTCTGTCTCAGCTCTGTCCTGTGAGTCAGCTCTGGAGGGCTCTGGAAAACCATCGCTGTTTCAGCACCACTTTTAACCTGCAGGCATATTCTCTTTCTGACATTTGGGATGAGTCAGGGGGATATGAGCGAGGGCTGCCTGCCAGCTGGGGTGCCACTACCCCTCACCTATACTGGTCCCAAAGGCACTGAGCCTCTGCTGTACTGGGCATGGCTAGAGGAAGGGGACTGGGCTGGAGGGACCGACAGACTGACCTGTCTGTGGGGTTTCTGGCTGTGACTGCCCAGGGTGGGACCGAAGCAGATGCCCTGTGCTATGGATGGGTGGGAAGGAGGCTCAGGTATTTGCACAGCCCCCTTCTCACATGGCTGCAGCCTGGTGCAGGGAGAGCGGGACCCTGAGGCACCCACCATGCAGGGCTGGGTGGCACTTCTGTGCCCCAGACTGCATGGCAGCTGCAGAAAAAATGACCAAATGGAGAAAAAGCATGGGGAATATTTCAAACATATATACTTAAATGGGCAGTCTGAAAGGCCCTGTGCCTGCTTCAAAACCTTGTCTCTTACCTCTTTAGTCCCTGCCTTGCTTGTGCCATTGCCTAATAACAAAATGACCTTGAGAGAGAAAAATGAGCTACTCCAGGATGCTGGTTCAGATGATGAGAGCTTGTGTAACACTGTATTTCTGGCAGGCCGTCACTCCAAAAATGTATGTCCCCAGTCAAAGGTAGATTTTTAAAAAAATACTTCTCCCCTCTGCTGCCACAGTGCTATTTCTAAGGCACATGTTATTAGCAGCGCGTTGTTGGGCGAAGGGGTTAAATCTCTATGTCTTTTACATTGCATGATGTGTACCTCTCATTTCTGCATAGGTCTGGAGCCAAGATGAAATAGCTCATTACTCGTCAGTGGCACACAAAAAGTACCATGAATCAAATTAATGGTCAAGGGGGAAAAAGGAAGATGTCTGGGTTCCCATTGTTCAACATCTGTCTTATCTTGCAGAAAACAAGCCCCCCAGCTTGTGCAGCTCACCTTCCCTGAGAGAGGTGCTCTGCGGTAACCTGCACAGTAAACCCTAAGCCCTCCTCTACAGTTAATAACTACAGAGCCTGCTGAAAGCAAAAGAAAGCAAACGCCATTTGATTTGGCACCTTTAGGGGAAGGTTAGAGCCACTCTTTATGTTCCCGGACAATGGGTCTTGCAAAGCTCACAGAGGAGGTGCCAGTTAGGGTGAAGATGCAAAGAGCCACTACCAGCCCACCTTATCTGGTGACCCACCACGAGCTGGGCAGGGCTTCTCGCCACCTGTTTGCAAAAGGCTGCCATGGTCCACCTGCGTAGCCTCATCAATGAACAACTAACAAAGGGGCAAGAGACAAATGGGGCCCAGCCTGGAGGCCATGGGCCAAAGCTCATTTGGTATCAGCCCTGCATATACTTTTTCCCTGAGAGGGATGACACCATGTCATCCAAAGGGGTGTGAAGGCTCCTTTTTTTTGCAAATTTGCAACATTTTTATTTGGCAGAACCAAAATATGCCAGTGATGTAATTTTCCTTAAATATGGATGCTCTGCCTTATTGCCCTTAATGTCATAGGCTTTTTAGTTTTCTCCTATAGGGAATAGGAACAAGGAAGCCTAAAGCAGTGGTTGGGGAGTTAATTAAGATTATATACAGTGTTTGCACACCTTTTAAGGTTTCTCTAGTGCAAATTCCCTCCTGCACAGGGGCAGTGGCCAGCTGCGAAGCAGCCCCAAAGCTCTTGCTCTTTTTGCTCTCAGTTGTTGTTCTCCATTTCCCAAGGAACTGGGGTATGGGTGGATGAACTGGAGATGTGCTGGCAGGCACGTATGTCCTTGTGCCTCTCATTTATGGATGCACATGCAAATGCACATATATTTGTCTGCATAATTATAAAAGAAAAAGCCTTGCTACCCTTTCCATCTCCTACCTCCTCCTTGGGACTGCTGCTGTTGTGTGAGGGCACATAAAGACACCACATGGGAAGAAAATGAGATGAACCACCTGGAGGCTGTTAAGATTTAAAAAGGAACACTATATGGGGAACCAGGCCACCTCTGGCTTTCATAGCCCTTGGTGTGAGATGGTGGTTTCAGACTGGTAATACCCTGCTCCCTCAAGCGCATGGTCCTTGCCTCCGCCTGTAAACAATGAGTGTGATCCCTGCGCTGTGCTTGCGGGGGTACATCAGCTGTTGTGGGGATCCAGACACAGCCCCACGGCCAGCCCCACTGCTCAGTGCTTCTCTCCGGTTGCTGTCCATGCAGACTGCAACACATCCCACCGTGCCGTCCCATCCCATTTCCTTTAAGGAAAGAAGCCACTCAGCTTCTTTTTGATGGTGTTTCCCCTTTGGGCTTGGGGTAGCAGGTCTTGAGGCTGCGCTCATTTGGGGAGGTAGGTGGCACAGGGATGGGGCAAGGAGACAGGACCCCTCATCCTTGCTCTTCGCGTGTTGGAGCTGACCTCCCGAGAAGGCAGAATGCTGACCATGGATCTTCTCTTCCTCCTCCTCCTCCACTCGCACTCCAGCAGTAGTACACATGTGCTTTGTCCATAAATATATTATTTTGTGTTCCTGCCAGCCCAGACTAATAGGGCTAATGTTTCCTGAGGAGCAGCCCAAAGCTACATTAGCCGCAGATGTTTGATTGATTTAAAACAAAGAGCCTGACCGCCAAACTGCTCCATATGGTTTCTCTTCCTGTCACTTTGCCTACAGGGTTATCTCTGAAATGCAATTAAGGTGCTTAAAAGTACATTTTCAGGAAGATGCAGAATTGATGAGGGTGGGTTTGCTGATGGGTGCCTCCAAATTGTTTGAGCATGAGCGAGGAAAGTCATGCCCTACCCTTAGCCACTGCACACATGGTTTTTCCACTTACATGAGGATCTTAAATAGGAGGACAGGCCAAAAAAATGACTCAATTGTAAAGACTTTGCCGTAGATTTACTTTACCAGTACTCACGTCTCCTGATCTTCTGCTCATCTATTATTGAAGTCAAATATTTCTCTAATTAGATATTTACTTGGGAACTTAAGTGCTGCAGAGATTTCATTCACAGAATCACAGAATCACAGAATGTTAGAGATTGGAAGGGACCTCGAAAGATCATCTAGTCCAATCCCCCTGCCGGAGCAGGACACCTAGATCAGATCACACAGGAACGCATCCAGGCGGGCTTTGAATGTCTCCAGAGAAGGAGACTCCACAACCTCTCTGGGCAGCCTGTTCCAGTGCTCTGTCACCCTCACTGTAAAGAAGTTTTTCCTCATATTCAAGTGGAACCTCCTATGTTCCAGCTTGAACCCATTGCCCCTTGTCCTATCACTAGATGTCACAGAGAAGAGCCTGGCTCCATCCTCCTGACACTCACCCTTCACGTATTTATAAACATTAATTAGGTCACCCCTCAGTCTCATATTTTCCAGGCTAAAGAGACCCAGCTCCCTCAGCCTTTCCTCATAAGGGAGATGCTCCATTCCCTTCATCATCTTTGTGGCTCTGCGCTGGACTCTCTCTAGCAGTTCCCTGTCCCTCTGTTCAAGAGGGGCCCAGAACTGGACACAATATTCCAGATGCAGTCTCACCAGGGCAGAGTAGAGGGGGAGGAGAACCTCTCTCGACCTACTGACCACCCCCCTTCTGATACACCCCAGGATGCCATTGGCCTTCTTGGCCACGAGGGCACAGTGCTGGCTCATGGTCATCCTGCTGTCCACCGGGACCCCTCAACTCCACCTCTCTCCTGCTCCCACTGCCTGGGCACCGGAGATGAAACCCCTCTCTTGTGTAACTCTGTTGAAGACTCAGTGAAGTTGCTGAGGGTGAGCCAGTCTCTGCCTGTCCTTTGCTATGAGGAGCGTGCCAGTCCTGCCTGAGCACTGGGAGATCAACGCCGTGCCTGGGGATGCCCATGCAACTGCTGCAGACCCAGCACACCAAGCCTGGCTGCTGAAACCGTCCCCTGGTTCCCTGTAGGGCTGAGACCCTAGTTCCATCCAACTCCCACCAGGACCACAGCCTTGTACATCCTGGGGGGGCTGAGGCCAGCAAGAGAAAGTTATGGCCTCTTTGGTTTTAATACACAGAGTAGGTGATTGTAGCTGAAAAACAGTGTGCTTCTGTATGCCAGCCCTCCATCTTCTCCTTAGTTCAGCTGACACAGGCAAGCAGTGGCCCCTTACACCATATTTTTAAAGAACTTAAATGCATCAATTTCTGAAAAAATAATTTAAAAATCCTTTTCCATGAGAATTCCCAAAATTTGACATCTGGCATCTTAATCCATGTCTTGGTGCGTAGGGAAAAAAAAAAAAAGCCACCTGTGGGGACCTGAGGGACTGCCAAGGTCCCTCTCTGGACCACTAACAAAAAAATATCCAGCAGGGGATCCCAAGCCATGGTGCAGGATTAAATTCTTGTTATGGAAAACAGAAATAACTACATTGCAACAAGTCTGAAGATTCATGCCAGCAGTACATGCTGTACATACACAACAGCACAGGATAATTATCTGGTGCTCAACTGTCTTCAAACCTCTGTTAACTTTGTCCTTACCTCTTTCAGAATTAAAATCCTAAGGTAGTTTTCAAGCATATGTAATTACCATGCCTGACTGATCTCATCATGAGTCTTAAAGCCAGGTTGTTTAATGGGCCTTAGCTCTAAATAAACTCTGGTATATATATGTATATATATGCACGCGTGTGAGCTTGCTTGTATTGGAGAGGAGAGCAGCCCTCAGAAATGCATCTTTCTCTGTAGCCTGCGTTATTCCCTAATTAGGCATTTGTAGAAATATTACCCTGCCTACTGCATAGTCCTTAAATCCACAAGCGTGATGAACATTATCCACATCTCTGCAACCATTTAAAGTGAAGCTTTTAACAGAAAAAATGTTGTACAAACAACACCACATTGCACTGTGTATATATTCTTTCAAGGGCTTCCAGAGCTAATGCTCTTCAGCTCCAAACAAGAGGAGAAGCTTGCTTTCTTTTTTTGCCCATGCTGCAAAATCAACCTGAGATCTGAAGCCTCAGCTATCTTCTCCTCTGGGCTTTCACATCCCCTCAGGGAAGGGAAACACGGATTAGAAGAGCGTACCCAGTCTTCACTACCTTGGAGGATCAAGCAAATGAACTTAGCCACTTTCTGATTCATCCCTACACCACTGACCATCAGTAATAAAACAGCAGAAAGGCTCAGTCCTAACTGGATTAATAGGTTAAACAAGGTGTGCCGGCTCCCAGCACATGCAGAAGCACCAGTCCCCGCACCTTTGTGGCAAGCACATCTTCACCAGCTCGTGTGAAACTGCCTTCCATGCTCACAACTTCTTGCTCTGGCAGTGAGAGCAGAGACCTGTTTCAGCTCACGACCACAGGGTCTGGGCGGGCTGGTGGGAGAGGGGACCTGGCCTCACTGTGTGCATGGGGAATGGAGAGAGCACCATGGAGGGTTTGGTCCCTTCAAGGGTGGGTGCAAAGCGTATTGCTGGGGTCAAGGACCTTCCCGGTGCCCTCAGCTGTGCTGTGTGGGAAGTTCATCGGTGGGAGGCTCCATCCCTTCTGTGGATGCAGACCTACATCCTGCACAGCCGGGCTGGCCGTGGTGGCAAACCAAACCCGTGGGCAGGCTCCCGAGCTGCAGCGTCCACCAGCATCTGCTGTTCCCACAAGGCAAGGTCATTACCAGGGCCATTGCAGGACCAGCCTCTTGGGGCTGATAATGATGTGGCCGTTATAAACTGCTTGAGGATAATATTCAACATGCAGTTCATAAACTAAGAGAGAGGTTTTGCCTGAAAAAGGTCTTTATTTGGTCACTGTTATGTTATAGCACAGATATTAAGCACCTAAAGTCTGTGATGCTTGGGGAAGGTGTGGGAATAACATGATGGGTAACTGGAGTCATCCAAGGCAACACAAATGGACAGTTTGCCACTGCCATCCTCTGAAGACATTTCCTCTGAACTGAAGACACCCACAGGGACCCAAGCACATGACTCTGAAACCTCAAAGCAAGAAAAACGTTACTGGTTGTGGTCCTCAGAACCAACCAAGTCCTTCAAGCTTTGAATGTGTTTTATAGAAATCAGTCTAAACCAACTTGCTGAAACGGACAGGGAGCAAGATTCACTGCATGAAATTTGTGAAAAATATCTAAAGACTTCCAGAAGGAGAAAGATGATATTTTTTTTTCTCCTGCATTCTGCAGCTTCACATTTCCATACAAGGTTGACTCTGCAATTTCCTGCTGCTTCTCCTTTCTTCTGAAAAACATTATTTAAAGACAAGTGCCAGGAACATTGCCAGCCAGGAAAACGTAGCACAAGGCATTAGTTGCAATGCACCTCCCCAGCCCCTGCAGATATCTTCTTCCCCTGCCTTCTTGCCCTTGCAGACACTGAGACCTGTCCTTGAATTCTGCTGCCCTTGGTGCCTGCTGTGTTTCACACCAGGATCCCTGGTCTCTGGGGCAGCCCTGTTGCCTGCTCCGTGCAGGGGTGAAAGCCTGATCCTCCCCTGCATTTGAATCTCCAGGAAAACATTGCAGAAAACTCAGCTTGAGCATCTCCTTCCCACCCAGAAGAGCAGACACGGCCCTGGGACCAGACTGCTGTGAGCATCAGGAAATGTGGACACGGCGGGAGGCTTGTTAATAGGAAATAGCTGTGGCACGGAGCCATTGGCTGCTTTGGACCCTTTTCTGATTCCTCTCTAAGCTATAGCAAAATTCAGCTGGTTTTCAGAGCTACGCTTTATCTCCCCTCTGGGAGGTTTCTGGGTCAGTTGTACTAAAATGCATTTATTCTTAAGGGGGTCAGTAACCTGACACAATAGTGATGTACGAGTGAATGGGGAGAATACATAAAATTCTAACAATGCAGACAGAAAAATCCCAGAGTTTTTCTATCTGTAAAAAAGGAAGCATGGGATCTGTCACTTCGTATCACGACAGAAAAATTAAACAAATGCAAGCTGACAGGAGGAAAAGAAACAAAAGACTTCCATCCAATTACTTCCAGAAGAATATTAAATTATGGGGGCACTTGCTTTTGTGTCAGCAAATAAGTATTTAAATGGATGTAAAGTCCTTCATATTCTGAAAGTTGGGTTTATCTGCATAGGAGAAATGGATGCCGTGGACACTTGTTCCTGAAAGGAAAACAGAGGACAGACAGCACCTTCGATGGAGGCTGTAGGCTGACATGTGTGGATTGCATGGCTGGGAATGGTGTTTCCACAGCTGTGGAGACATAGGAGGGGAAGTGAGAACACCTGGGCATCTCTATTTAGATGCCTCTGTCACTACTGCTGGAACAATCACTCAAGGGTATCACAAGAGCCTTTGAGACAGAGATGCCTTTGCAAGCAGTAACTCAACCTCTCTTTTTGTAGCACACAGACAGTTGACTTTGGTGACCAGTAGCATAACAAAATGAAGACAATTTTCTGCACTTGGAAGTGTCAAGAAGGCAATATGTATGGCTAAGCCCTGACACGCTGGGGGCAGGTGGAGTTGCTAGTGCTGCTGTGCACCACCATGGAGGAGGGACTCTGAGCATCACTGGCACAGAGAAAATGGCCTGGGGCTCTCTGCAGCAGGGCCCTGAGATGTGTAGGGAGATGGCTGATTACCACGGGGCATCACCGGGTGCCAGCAGGATGCACAGCCTGATCACCAGCTGGGAGGAAGCACCACGACGGAGCCATGGCTGAGTGCACCGCCTGTCTGCAAAACACAGTAATGGTGGCTCTACCTGTACATGGAGCAGGACACGTGTCCCTGTTGTGGTTTTGTGTGGCGGGTTTGTTTGGTAGCAGGGAGGGGCCACGGTAATGGCTCCTGTAAGTAACTTCTAAAGGTTTCCCCGGACTCCAGCTCTGCTGGCAGCAAGGGAGGGGCTACAGGGGTGGCTCCTGTAAATAACTGCTAAGAGTTCCCCCCCAGTCCTGGCTTCAAGGCTTTAGTAGCCAGAGGGGTGGGGGAAGGCATACCACCAACCTAGCCCCTGTGAGAAACCGCTGGAAGTTTCCCCAGCTCCAGGCTGGACCCACCCCAGGCCAGGGCTGAGCCCATCAGCACCTCTGCGAATCACGTATTGAAGAGGGGGCACAGAACAATGGGTTGGCGTGGCCCTGGGCAGGGCCCAGCCCAGGCGGACCAGACTGGCCATCCAGCTGCCTGCCTGGCTTCTCCTGTAGCCGACCTGCTGTAGCCCAAGCCTCCGCCATGGCTCACCTGAGGGTCAGTTTTCCTGGCAGCTGATGAAGAACCTGTGTCAGAGAAAGAAGCGGGATCTGAGAGAGACAACTACGCAGACACGCTGGTCAGTGAAGAGGAAGGAGGCACACTGAACAGAGATTCCCCTGCAGCATGGAGAAGACTCATTGGTGATGCCCATTTGTCCCTTGTGCAGTCCATGAGAAGCTGAAGTAGCTGTGCCTGAAGGAGGCTGTGAATTTTGAGGAAAAACCCATGCCAGAGCTGAGCAATTGTCGGGGGACTGTGACCCTGAGTGGAAAGGACTCACACTGGAGCAGTTTGTGAAGGATTGTCCCATGAGAAGGGACCCCACGCTGGAGCCGGGAAAGACTGTGAGGAACCCTCCCCTGAGGAGAAAGGGGTGGCGGACTGACTGCACCCCCCATTCCCTGCCCCCCTGCACTGCCAGGTGGGGGGAGGAGATACGGAAACCAGGAACAAAGCCTTTGGGTCTGGGAAGAAGGGAGGGGTGGGGGAGAGGTGCCTTTCTAAGATGTAGTTCTCTCTCTCAGTATCTTGCTTTTGTTTTTGATTGTAAATAGTTAAAAAATTCAATTGTTTTTTTTTTGTTCTTCCCAAGTCGTGTCGGTTTCTTGCCCATGACCCTAGGTGGTGAGTGAAACCCTCCCTGTCCTGCCTCAGACCACCAGGTTTTCAAGCAATAGGCTGTCTAGTGGGTTTTTTTTCAGTCAAAACTATGACAGTCTCACACAAGCGGGACACACAGGGTACAACACAGACAGTTCAATGGAGGAAAAGAGTGACCCTGCCACCCTTGCTGTGTGCCTTGACCTCTCTGGCAGGAGGCTCCAGGCATAAAGCGCTGAGTAGGGTTGGGTGCAGGGTGGCTTGAAGGTAGCAAATCAGCAATGGCAAGGCTGCAAGGGCCAAGTGTCCTGTACTATCTCCAGCATCAGAAAATGGGGAGCACTGTACACACATGGGGACTTGTCTAAAGCAGGCTACACAGGGATGCGAGCAAACGTAGAGCTGGCAGCATGGAAGAGATAAATCTTGCGTTCCTGGAGACAGATCCGCTACAGAGAGTATTTCCTGCCGGAATAAAGGGGGGTGTGAGATGTTTGCAAAGATTACGACAGCAGGGACAGAAGAAAGACAAATTTAAGCCATGTGAAAATCCAACCTGACCCTAGGAGAAGGCATGCATGGAGCTGTGCCTTCTTGATTCTGAGATCAAAGTGGTCTGTTTGACCAGGTTTGTGAGAAGTGGACTATGCAAAGGCTCCTCTCATAAGAAATACAGTTAGGAAAGAGAAAACCTGACCTGACAATCTCCGGTGTATCTGATGTGCTACGCTCAGGCGAGTGGTCGGAGCAGGCTGCAGCAGGACTGAAATGCGTCATGCTGAAATGGGAATGTGAGTCAAAGACACTCTCCCTTGGGTGCACACAAGGAAAAGGAAGGTGAAAGTGTCAGGAAACATCAAGACACTCATGAGAGAGAGAAAACAGACACTGAAAGACAGCTGTGAGCAGTGATGGACGATGACCATGCACTTTCCCAGTGTGCAGGTAGGTGCCCACAGCCACAGCCCGGGGACCTGCCTGCATAACCTATGAACACCTCCAGCAGGAGGTGGCCCCAGCATGGCTTGCACAGTCATGTCTTGGGAGTCCCAGGGTGAAGGTCAGTACCTGGGACCCATGGGTCTGTGCCAGGACAGGGGTGCAACCCCAGCGCATGGGGTGCTGATGAGAGGTGTGTGCCCAGTGGAGAAGGACAGCAGTGCCACAGCATTTTAGCCACCTCTGTCTCCCCCAGCAGTAAGCAAGGAAGGCAAAGCTGAGAGCTGGGGAGGATGGAGTGGATGGATCAAAGTTCCCGTACCCCACTCTCCTCCTGGACGTCCTGGCCAGTGCTCCTCTGGCTCTCTCTTGTGCAGATAGTGCAGGTGTAGTTGTGGGTCCAAGGCAAAGGGGACCCTTAGCTGGCCTCCGTGGCCATGCCTCCTGTGCATGTGATGGGCAGATGGTGAAGGAGCAGCTCTGACCCTTCCCTGGGAGGGCAGTGGCTTCGGCAGCACAGGGACCTGCCTGGGGGGGGGTTGCCAGGGCAGGGGCTGCTTGTGTCAGACTGTGTAGCAGCAGCCTTGGCTAAACTTTAGGCTTATTTATAAATTTTTCTGCCATGCTGCCTCTGCCTGTGCAAGGCCAGAAGTGTCCCTGTTTAAGGAGCAGTTACAGAGAGCCGCTTTGGAACATGGGACAGTACGACCAGGCCCTTATATCATTGAAGATTAAGGCAAGGAGGGCGGAAAAAGAAGGCCAAATTCCTTTGTTGCATATCCTGCTGTAAGTCTAGAGTAATTACACTAAACATAATGAGCCTCCATGTTCCCTTCCCCACTCCCGCTTGGGAGCAGTCATTTGCTGCCAGCCAATTCCTGCAGCAAACGATGCTCCTACCCACCAATCTGGCAACGGTCTCCTGGCCAGGGGGCTGCAGAGACGAGCAAAAGCTGCTTTCCTGCCCTGCCCTGTCGTCTCCTGCTCCTCTTCCTCCTCACCCAGAGAGAGAAGCAACGCTGACCCTCTACTAAGGCATTTAGCAAGCCAGCCCCATTTTTAACTACACCTGGGCTTTACATACCTCTCGCCAGTGCTGCCAGTCCCGGTTCCCACATCAATACGCTGCTCTGCACTGTTTTCCTCTCCACCTATCTGAAGGAGGTTCTTGCCTGAAGAAGCAGCTCCGTAGGCACTTCAGGGTGATGCCAGTGAGTCTTCTGCAGGCTGGTGGTGGCCAGCACTCAGCTCTCCCAAGCAAGGAGCTGGGGAAGAGGGAAAGCTGGGGAAATAGAGGCTCTGCTTCTGCTGAGACAAAGTGGTGAAATGAAGAGGTGCAAGAGCAAGGAGCAGAGGCATCCTGACCTCCCCAGGGCCAAGAATAAATGGGAAGCACTTCAGGCAACACCCAATTTTCTAGATCCTGGGCAAAGGCTCTCCTGCCCATCCAGCCCATGCAGCAAGACACTGGGCACCATGAAAGTGTCCTGCCAGCTGGGCAGATCTGCTCTGGCACAAGCAGAGAAGACCACAAGCAGCAGATAAAGGTGTTTAACCCTCCAGCTTTGTGCCCCATAGGTCTGATCCTTGGGGTCAGTCCCCTGCATCCCCTCATTGCCCAGGGGGTTCTTGGAGACGCTCCCCACCTGCCTGGGTAGCCTGTTCCAGGGAGCTGTGGAGGTATATATAATAACTGCACATTCCCATATATTGATCTGAGGACCTGGAGGAGGTGACAGCAAAGGCCTTATGGGGGTGATGAGTAGCTGTATCTAAGGCAATCAGTTTCACCAGAGGAAGTTGTGGAACCTTGACGAAAGAGCAAATCTGCCTTCAGCGCTTGGGCCTCCTCTCGGCTTTCTTTCCTCTTGCAAGGAAATGTTTTCAGGCACGTAAATCAGTTCTTTTGTGCTCAGTCCCACTGTGCATTTAAAGCATCAGGGCTGGGATACATCTGCTGTCAGCACAAAGCAAAGCGGGGAGATGTGATTCCACCCGAGACCTGCACTTTGGGAAGAAAATCCTCCAGAAAAAAACAGCTCATGCTCTGCTTTCTTCAGATGGTGTGGGCTGATTCATGCTGTTTGTAATTGTAATCAAAGTTAATTTAATCCTGGTGTGGAGGTTGCTGAGCAACTGAAGACATTTATCCAGAGGAGACGGGGACTGTAATCGCGTCACCTCGAGTAAAGTTGGGAGGGCAGCCTTGTAACCCTTGGTAATACCCAAGACAGAGGCTCGGGCATGGGAAAGCACTGGTATTTGTGGTATGGAAGCCAAGGGAAAAGCAGTAGGCTTGTGCCAAAACTGTGCTTTCTACCCTCATTCATAAAGATTGGCTCAGATTGGGGACAGGGCCCTGTATGAATGGGATACATGAAAGCACAACTTCCCAGAGGACAAGCGGTACTTGCCTGTCTGGACATGCTGCTGTAAGCAAAAAGGAGGTGCAATGCTGGGAAAAACGGTCAACCAAGTCAGTTTGTGTCACAGGTGGCCCCTTGATGCCTCCCTTCCTCTGTAATCCGTGTTTCCCCACTGTCCAAGGAGCTACGAGCCCTCCTGTTCAAAACCAGGGAGCACTGGGCCATGCCATCACCACCAGTGCCAGAGCTCAGAGCTGAGCATCCTCAGCATCAGCAGCTGGTGGCCAGAGCCTGAGGAGGCTGCCTGGGACAGTGGCAGAGCATCATGCCCCCTGACAGAGGAGGTGAGAGGCAAGATGCTCCAGCACTGCTCCAGTGAAGCTCCAGCCTCCCTCAGCACCTGCTCTGCCATCATCAGGGCCATTTGCTGGTGACAAGGAGATGTCACCAGGCCGCCTTGGTGGGCAGCTGCTGCTGCCCAAGGTGTCTGGGCTGGCTCAAGTAAGTGCTTCAGCAGGGAAAGAAACCCACTGGGGAGGAGAGGTCCTGCCATCAGTGCCTCAGCCGTCAAGGAGGAATTTTCCTCCACTTTTTCTTCATGTGTGCTTTTTTTTTCTTTTAATTATTGTTTTCTCCAAAACCAAAGAGTTTCTGTGGAATTTAAAGGCCTTTGGGTGCACCAAAGACAGGGGAGTAGGGTGGCAGCCCGCCAGAGAAAGGGATCAAAGCGTGGTGGCATCCCAAGCACTCCCAGTGGCTCCTCACCCAGCTGCTTCCTCCTGTCAGACCCTTTCCAGAACAGCATTTTTTAGGAAAAGTAGATACCACAGAGTAGCCAGAGTCCAGCTTCTGCTGAGCCAGCCAGGCTGGCTCTGAAACAGCAATTGCAAGGAAAAAAAGGAATTGTTTTGCCTTTTTAAACAGGCATGTCGGGTTTCTAGCTGAGAGGAGGAGCAGCTCGCTGACTTAGAGGAGATTGCTGCTTTTCAAAGCAGATCTGTGCTTTAGTATGCCCAAGTGACAAAAAGTTGGATGGATGTCAGGAAAAAAAAAAAAAAAGACAATGCACTGATCAGCAGTATCGCAGCACATCAGAGTTCATGAATCAGTGGCGGCTCAACCCAGTAGAGGCAGGAGAAGAGAGGCAGGTGAAGCCTAGTTTCAAGCAGATTTCCCAAACACAAGCTTTTGAAAACCAAAACAGCCATAGGGCTTTATTCAGCTTTCTTTCTTGCACTGATAATTTGCTACTTTTTCCATAATTTTGCTTTTCTTCCATTGCGTGTTGTGCCCAAAACAGGCAAAGCTGGGTCATTTGTTTCCATTGCAGAGCAGCCATCTCTGCCTCCTTCCCCCCACAGTGTTTGGGAGAGTAAAGACAGTAAAAGCACAGCATCTTGGGTGTTTCCCTGCCTGTCATCTGCATCAGCACCCTCCAAAATTTGCCCGTCCCAGGTATGGCTGCTTTCTCCTCCCCTGGGGGAGGCTGAGCTTCTGCTTGCCACCCAGGGTGTTGGTCAGTCCCCACTGTTTGCTTGCTTTGCTTCAGCTGCTCGATGGTGATGACAAAACCAAGAGTTTGCTTCCCCTGGGGAACATCAGTGATGCTGTGGGGATCTCCACTCCTGTGCTAAGCCAACCAGAAGCTCAGTGCAGAGCTCCACGCCAGGAAACTGCAGAACTGAGGGAAGGGTCCAGCAGTGCTGAGGTGTGGTTGCCAAAAAAAAAAAAAAAAAAAAAAAGGAGGGGAGGGGGAAACACAAAATAAAATTTCCTGAGAAATTTTCATTTGGGAAAAAGGAAAGGTGCCATTTGAATCAAAATGCAGTTTTGATTAAATCCTGCACCTCTCACCTCTCACGTTGTCCAGGATTTAGTTTCACACCCTGGTTTTGGTCAGTCCCAGTGCTGGTGGCTGCAAATATGCCACGTTTTGGAGCAGCTCCTTAAAGGAAATGGAGGGATGAAGAAATACAAATCACTTTATGAAACCAAACCATGGAAGCAAAAATGCCCACTGATTCACAACACTGCATGGCACTGATGCCTTTTGGTCCTCAGGGGAGTCCTTCTGAAGCCCCAGCAGCTTTCTGCAGTGTTTTTCGTCAGCTGGCTGCCTGACAAGCAGTGCTCAGAGCCACAGGGAAGGAAGTAGTCCATTCCTGAGGGTTTGAAGACTTGCACAGGCCATGCCTATACCTCACGGGTGAGATTTTCCCCAGGGGGTTGAGAATACAAAACCTATGGGAATTTCACCTGACTGGTGGGTTGGGTGTCAGGATCTACCTGTGCAGCTCACCCTAGACCTCTTTTGGCACCGTGCTATTTGACAGGGAGAGATGTGAACCAGCCAAAGTGTTCTCCTTCTCACAAGGAGATTCAAAGCCTGTTCCCACCTCAAGCTTATACTTATTTATTTATTCCCATGTTACAGGCTTGCTTTTTTTTTTTTTTTTTTTTTCTGTGAAAGAAATATTAATTTCATGCTTGGCTTGGTTCTCAAGCAGGAGCCTTCTCCCTCTTGCATTGTGATGTGGGTTTTTTCTCTGTGTTGGGAGCTACTGAGTGATTTGATTACCTGCCTTTCCCCATCCCTGGGGCCGAGAGGATGGCTGCAGGCAGTGGGCTTTCATGGCTGCCACACAGCTGTTTAGCACCAGCACAGAGGCAGCAACCCACCTCCACCTTCACACCTGACCCCATGTACTGGCCAGTGACATCCCCGTGCTGGAGCTCCACCACTACATGCAGTGTTTTGGAGAAATGCAGTTTGTCTCAGCTTTACTATAAACCTTATTTCCTATGGTAGAATCCAAACTATTATTTGATTGTGCTAAAATCTGTATGCATTATTTACCTTTTTTTTTTTTTTTGGTGAACACTTACCTCAAAATCTTCAAACATCTAATGTGCTTACAGAGCCTCGGATGGTCCATTTGCAAATATAAATCTATGTTGTATGTATGCTCAGAAAAATAGAATATATAGGTTTTTATTAATTTTTATGAGTGGCATTTGTTCCTAACACCTCTGGTTTTCTGAAATTTTTTTCAAGTAAGTAAGTACAGAGAAAGCAAATGCAGAAGCAGCAGTTTCAGTAGCTGGCTAGGCTACTGAAGATTTATGCTGACCTACATGCTGTGCCTATGGCTGAATTAATAGCATCACAGAAGCATTTGTATTTTCTGGTTTTTTTCACTCTGACTTTAGAAATGGAAACACAGCCACACTTGCACAGAAGGAGTATGGATGGAATGTGAATATAGTTCATCTACAGTTTTTACTTATTCTCTAAAATAGGACATTGTTGAGGTTCCTGACAGAGAAGTGCCATCAAACTCCCCTGTGTTTCTCTCCTACATAGGTGAGGACTTGTCTGTTTGCTGAACTGATCTTCAGAAAACTTTTATGCCAAGATATTTTCATTGTCTTCATCAAAGTTTATCTGCATTCATATCAATGTAACCAAGAGCAGAACCTAAACCAGAATAAGGAACTTACTAGTTCTTCTAAGCAAATATTATTGTTCAGTTGTTATTTTAAGAAAAACTAAACCAGAAATATTTTCTTCTGTGAAAAAAAAAATCATTTTTTACCTCCAAAATTCAATATCTTTCAGAGACAGAATTCAGCTTCCCACACAGCAACATGACCCACTTGGAGATGTCGAGCAGCCTATTCATTGCTCAGGTTGTAGTTTGATGCTGTTCGGAGTTCCCAGGTAGGAAAATACACTCCATCATTTATAGCTATGAACCACAGCAAAAGACACCAGTGTCTTAAAGGGAAAAGAAGGAAAGAAAGAAGAGTTGTAGATTGTTCAGTGAAAGTGGGAAGCAAAGCAGATGAAACTGATAAAGTGGAAAGCTATATTATTCACTCCAAGGCTCCATTTAGTCCCTCTGCCCTGGTAGTTTCAGCAAAGTGAAACTCTTGCTAGAATCGATACTGCTCTCATTTCACAAAATTACAGTGGTTTGAACAGAAAAATAGCAATAAATCCACTTCATACGTGGACAGCTCGAGGAAATCTTTATTGCTTCAAGGATTTGGGTGCTTCGGAACTGGTAAAGTGGAACTTGGCTGTCCAAGAATCTGCATTTACTGCATTACTGGGAAATAGAGGCTGGTGTGTTGCATCTTCAATCACCGTATGTGTCAAAATAGCAATGCAAAAAAGAGCAGTACCTCCATTTTCATGAGCTGAGGGAAGACTGTGTTTGATTTCAGTGAAACTTGGTTGTTTTGGAGATGATCCCTTTCTCTGATGCTCACTCTGCATCCATTCAGATTATGCTCTGCACCCCTTAAGACCAGGTTAAGTGAGTGTCCTTGTTGCTTCTTTTTCATAGACCTAGCCCAGATACCGTAGATTTTGAGGGACTTTCACAGCCCACAACTTTCAGCTTAGTGACTTAACAGACATATGGATGGAGTCTTTCATGTCATTGCCACTGGAAGATGTCAAGCCCTCAGCTTCCAGGAAAAGGGACTGGGCTTGGAGGCTGACCTCATCTTCAGTATTTTGGGAACACATCCTTGAAGATCTTTCTAAGGAAAGCATGAAAACCACAGCTGCTGCCTATCTCAGGAAGGTTTCACTATGCTCGTCCATGTGTTCTTGAATATCTCTGAAATTCAACATTTTCTTGTAGTTCTTCTTTGCCAACAAAGTTATATCAGGCAGCAAGAAATTACCTCTGTGGAGGTTGGTAGTTTCATATGTATAAAGCACAGCAGAAAAGAAATAGGGAGGGATAGTGTCTCCACATCTTCCTTGGTCTTGGCAGAATAAACAGCAGCCACAGCTGCATAATCAGAGTTGGTTGACTGATGCATTAAGCCTGAGGGACTCTTAGATGTCCCTGCTGATAGAGGGTCCCATTTCCTCTTTAGCTAAGTGGCAGAGAGGGTTGACATCGGGGTCAGGGCCATAGGGCAGGGCTGGGAAGGCTGTGGGGGCGAGGCATCCCTACTTGTGAAGCCACCCCCAAACCCTGAAAACATCTCAAGTGTCTAAAACACAGCTGGTATCACAGCTCTGTCTTGAACCACAGACCTTTGGATGTGATCACCTTTGCTCAGCTCTGCTTGTGGTGAAAAGCCCGGTTCACTGTGTCCTAACTCGGTGCTGCCAAATTGAGGAAGCGGAGATTTACCATTTACTAATTTGCCATTATAGCTGAGGTAACTCTGCTTACTTCCTCTCCTCTAAGGTGCTTGTGAAACACATGCTTGTGGAATAGCTAAGCACCATATAGCTATAATTGTTTATTATAGTTTCCCATGTCTTGTGCATTTAGTGCACTGGAATTTTATTTTAATTTTGACAGATATTTCTGGAAATTACTTAGTTAAATTTGAATTCATTAAAGAGCGAAATCATAATTATTTGATAAATAGCATTGTTAAATCCACCACACAATAAAATATTGCAAATACGAGCACAAGTAAATATTTGCAAGAGTATTCACACTGGATTTCCTCTCCTGGCATTTTGAAAAGCTCTTTTATTGTCTCACAACAGAATTGCCAAGTAGCTACAAATGTTCATGCATCATCTGCAAACAAGAGAGAAAGAAGGCTGCTGCCTAATAAAATTTAATTCATCCAATCAGGGAAAGGAGGGAATAACATATGATGTAAAGAGCCAGTTAGACACCACGTGCTCTGACAACTAACACCAGCCAATTTACTAACAAGACACAAATAATAACCCTTAATCAAAAATAATTCAAGTGACTGAGGCTAAGAGACACGTTTACTCAAACCAAGACCCGTTCCTTATTTCACTGATATGAAAAATGAGCTGAGGGTGTTGGGTGAGTTAATCGTTGCAAAGGGCTTGGTTCACTCTGTTTCCAGATGTTCACAAAATCAGAGAACAGCAGGGTGGGCTGGGAAGTGCCCCAGAAGAGGCGGAGAGGCATGGGATCCCATGGAGAGGACCTCATGGGACCACTGCTGGGGCTGGTCCTTACCTCCAGAGTGCTCTTCTACTGCCAGCTCCCCATTGTTCTCTCCAAAAAAGAGACAGAGAAGTGCCTCCAAAGAGGGTCCAAAGGTGGTGGTGGCTGCATGGAGCCACATCTAGCCCCACATCCAGCTGCTCACACATGGTGCCCCTTGCCCCATGGAGTCTGTTGCTGCTGTCCTAGGCATGGGCACCCACTGGGAGAGACATCCAGCTGTGTGCAAAGTGGGGTGGGGAGGCAACAACAGGTTTTTACAGCTTATTTCAGCTGAACAGTAACACTTTGGGGCTGAGGCATTAGTAACAGTGAGTGGCCAGGACGCTTCCCTAATGCTTAACAAGTCAAGCTCCACTGCACTGGAGCAGAGTCAAGGAGGCAGGAGCCATTTAATTAGACCAAAGCCACTGACAGCCACTCTGCCATAAATCTTCCCTTGCCACCTTTGAGACCCCTGTACCTCTGTGTCTTAATATTAAATGATATCTCAATTATGGGAGACCAGGGAACAAACATGCCTCTGCATTTAGCTCTGATGGAGCAGGACAGCAGGGCTTGTAAGGGGTCAACTCACAGGCCAGGGTAACGATGGAAGGCTCCTTTCTTCCTGATACTCAAGTTTCCTGGGGAGCTACAAGATGATGCTTTAACCGAAAAGAGACATTTCCAGACTCAGCTGTCATTTTGTGCATGAGGAGGAGGGAAAATACCTTTGCTAGCATGGTTGCAAAACCTCTCTGCCAGCCTGAACCAGTCCTTTCCGTAGGCTGCTCCATTGACACCACTACTGGCACAAATGTTGAAGGAGAAAAATTATATTTGGATAAAAATTCGCAGCAGTCTGGAGCAGCATTGCTATCCTCCTGATAGTAAGGTGGGAGTTCTTTTCTAGGTGAATCCTGTGATTCCTCTGTGACTGGCAAAGAAATTAGGAGTATAAGTACTCTGATGAAATTTTGTGCATATTGTTGTAAGATCTATCCTCCCCTACTGATAAAACTTGGTTCATACTGATGTAAAGACTATCCTCCCTACCATACTTCATCTGAGGTATATTAAAATAAATGTGCACCTAGTTGCATAAAACAGTGAGCAATGGGTATTAATTACTGACAAATTGCAGTAAAATTGCATCTACTGTACATCAGGAGCAGATCACAGCTAGTAACCTCACAGGAGACAGAAAGGACAGACTCCTTCAAGTAAACAGGTCCCTGGCATGTCTAATCTTCAGCAGCCAATGGGCGCTCATTCCTTCAGATCCCATGTCCTGTCTTCTCGCCGGGAGGCAGCATAATTTTTAAATATTCACCAATTTACATTGCACACTGAAGCATTGTCCACAAAAAGTGGCCTCATGGCTCCCTCCCTGCCACTGCTGAGGGGTCCAGGTCTCCCAGCACTCAGATGAGCTGTGTTTTCCCATGCCTCTGGCAACAACAGACTCACCTTGGCATCATTTCCACCTGCATGCTCCTTTCCATGCCATGGAAGGACCAAGCCATGTGATCGCTGGATGGATGCATGCTCAGGTTCCTTCCAAATTGCCTTCTCTTCCATAGGGACATTTTCCTTCATTGGTCTGCCTGGGTTTATCTCTCCCAGTGGCTGACACCAGCATAGATATCCCCTGGGACTAGCTGCTGTGTGGGTCACTTCCCAGCTGTCTCCCAGCTGCCTCCTGGGGAAGCCTTGAACAGCTGGGCTGGGTAAAGTGTCATCTTTAGCAGTATTAGGGATGACAAGCTTCATGCTTCCTTGTCTTTTTTTATAAACCAACTTACTACCTCTGGCCTGCTGACCAACTCCCATCTCTTGGTTGGCTTCTTATTTCCAGCTCAGACTCTGACCCCACAGGAGGTGTAATCGCATTTCAAGGTGTGAGGCTTCTACTGCCTTCCTTTTTATTCCTGTTTGACCATGACAGCACCCAGACCATGCCCAGGACACTACAGTTCACAGCAGTCCAGCCTTGGAAGCGCACCACCTTCCCCTCCCTGACTCACAGACGCCGCAAACTGCAGGCAAGATGGCAAGTGGCAGCGATGCCATCCCACTTCTTGAGGAATGGAACATTGTGAGGCTGCAGGCCTGGTGTGGCTCTGATGCCCTTGTCCCTGTCCTGCTTCTCTCACCATGTGGCACCTCCACCAATACATTATTTTGATACAATCAACCTACAACACCCTTGGTTTGTTTTTTTCCAAGGCTCTTTCCCCACGGTCAGCACTCCTCCCACACACACTTTATTTTTACTTTGCTCACAAAGTAATTTCCCTGAATTTTAGGAGCTCCTGAGAGCTTCCATCAGCTAAGTACACGAGGTGTCTTCTCGTCACGGACTGCCACAGCCACTGGCACTCACCTACCCCTCAATTGCGTCCAACAGTATCATTCCAGCCCACAGAGCTTTCCAAGGACTTGCTCTACCCACCCTCCCAACCTCAAAGCCCCCCTCTCCCAGCCTTCGTCCCTTCCCCATCCCTCACCACCCTTCCCCATGCCTCTGTGTCACACTTAATCCCTTTCTGACACTGACCCATCCAGTGTATGAGGAATTATCTCTGCAAGTCACTGAGTCTCTGTTTAAATGTGAAATTAAATTTTACTTTCAACCTTTAGCCTGTGCTTTCCTCACCCCACAAAGCATTCAGTAGACACAATGCATTCAGGCTGATATATATGTATATGAAGGAGGTGTACAAGGTTGCAATGCCATGTCTCACAGCATTTTTTCCTGCTTGTTCACTGTTGGTCTTATATAAAATGATTTGCAGCCAGTGTATGGGTTAAATTATAACCTTTGAAGGGAACCTTGCTTAGGAGGACACAGAAAGATCTAGCCCTCTGCCTTGACACCATCCCTTTTTGAATTCCTGAGGTGATACATACCTAATGTCACTATAATCAGCCATGCAGGGGACATTGCCCTAGAACCTGATGGAGACACATGGGGAATTGGAAAACCATCCTTGGCTGCTACTGGAAAGACATACCCTGAGCACCTGCCCTGCCTGAGACTTTGACCAGCCCTGTCTGGTGTGCATTAGTACAGTCCCCAAGCTGCAGTATCATGAAAAATGTAAAATACTACATGAAGGCAGGGAGATGGGGTGGAACAGCCAGGGGAAGAGCTGCCAAGATCTGGCTCAACATGCAGATTCCATCCCCTCCAGCCCTATTGCAAAAGGCAGTAGAGAGGCAACAATGAATGCTCTAGGAGGCTGCAAAGGGTAAGGCACAGGGACTTAGGGACTCCTTACACTGCGATGCCTGTGGCTCCCCAGTGATTTTGCAGCATTTCCCTGCCCTAAGGCATGGAAAAGCCCTTGAGACACCTCAGTAGCCCGGGACTGAGGCCAACTGCATGGTGCAAACAACCATTCTGGAGTGACAACCATTTGGTCCAGCACTACATTAAAATCTCATATCTAAAGCAGTGGCGAAGGTGGCTACTGGTAAAATCACCACCAAAGACACTGCATCAAAATCTTCAGTGAGAAAGTTATTTTTCAACTATTTTCTGTGGCAAATTGTTTTCCCATAAAATGTCAATACGTAGCCAGGCTTTCAAGTGCAGATAGACATCTCGCCAGTTTATCTGCAGATAGAGAGGGGCAGGGCTTTGCTAGCTCCAAACCAGCAAGGCACCTCCAGGAGACTACACCACAGCATTTCAATTGGCTTCAACCTTTTCGCAATATCAAAATTTAATAGGTCAATAATTGCAGGGGTGCTGGCCAGACCACAGCTTTACAGTTTAAAGTGTAGATGAGACGTATTATAAAGTCAGCTGCAGTAAAGAACATACGGCACAACTTGCCACCCCAGCATAGTATTTCTTCAAAAGGCATTTTTTTCCTACAAAAACTAAGACATTATCAGTCAAATTTAAGTAACCCATTTCCATTTATAGTGTACAGTCTACTCTCTGAGTCACACACATGATCGGCAATAGCAGCAGCGAGATTTCTAAAAGTTTGGGGTTTTTTTCCTTTTCTTTTTGTATTCTTGATTCTAACAATGTTTCTGCTTGGGTGGTGAGTCTTCCCTCATCTCCACTGTAAAAGCTAAGCATCATCCCGTCTGGACCTTGCTTGGTGCTGCCAGCCATGGTCGTGCCTGGAAGAGCACATGGGATGTGCCCAAATAGAGGCATGTAATGGATACACTGCTACCCAGTACGACTTAGGAAGCATTTCTGCTGTGGCTGGGTTGATTTAGCACACAAAGCCCCTTAGAGATTTGGGGAAAATTGCCTGAAACCACGAATTATTTACTGCTGTTACTGAATCCTTCCTCCCACTGTTTGCGTCACCTGGAAGAATGAAGTCTCTCTTTCCTCTCAGGAGCAGAAGTGCTCTTTGGGATGCTTAGCCAGACTTTGGCACCTCTTGACATAGGATTGCTTTAATTTATAGCAAGTTTGGTTTTTGCTGTTATTCCAATGTGTTTTCATTCAGAAGCCATTCTTAAGGATTTCTCTGCAAAGAAAAAAGGTCAAGGTTATTTCCTTGGGGAAGGCGGGCAAGAGGAAGCCCAGACAACACTTTAACCAAATAAATAATGCACTGAATTGTCAGAAGACTATTGAAGCAGAGCAGCTGGGCTGTTTGCAATCTCATTTGCATCACGAATACTTTGGCATCACCAAGATTTTACATAAGCCCTCTCTTCAATATTTTGTTGTTTTACAATTGTCTTTGTGCTCCCTTACACACACACAGATCAAATTCAGAACTAGTGAAAGATGGTGCAACTACAGCAAAAAAGGATTTTATGTTGAAGAGGCTTGAGAGAGTGCCTGTGATGGTCACCTATAGCTCTAGAGTCATATCTCACAAGGTGTGTTTAATAAGAGGGCTATGTTGGAATTTTTATCCAAAGCTTATTTATATATTGAGCAAAATTAGAGTCTGAAGCTTCAGTCCCACTTCATTTTGAAGGAGGATGACTATTGTTTCCACTGGAAAAAAAGTGTTAGTTCCTGTTCTAGATATTGAAATAAGATTTGGCATAAGGAAAAGTGTTATGAAGTCTATGATATTTCATTGTGGAGATAAAAACCACAAAAAAGCATCTGAAAGAAAACTTCAAATCCTCATTGCAACATTCTGATGACTCCATCCTTGTCCGCTTCTCAGGTTTAATCAGCAGAGTGAAGTTCCTGAATAATATTGTAGCAGCCAAGGAGGGATGTCTAATGCTTAGAAGTGACAGGCACACTCCAACCTCGCCAAAGACCTCCACGCTGCCAACATGGCACTCATAAGTGTCATATTCTTCCACGATGGATAAATTGATAAGCATGTGGGGGTCAAGTTATGGGGGCTGGGTTGCAGGAGCGCCTTTGAGTACAGCACAATAACTCAAATTGCAAACAGGCAGGGACAGAAGTATGCAATAAGGAGTGCGAGCGATGGTGACAGTGCTCGGTGTGGTACGAAGGACGAATGCTCCTTCAGTGTTTGAAACTGAAGCAGATGTGAGAATCTTGTGTTGTCTGGAAAACGTGGATTTACTGCAGGTGGGCACCGAAACTTTGGATTTCAATCTTATTATTATTATTGCTTCTTAGATCCCACTAAACATCATCAGAGAGATGAGCTCTGCCAACAGCTGCACATATTTACCAGCTTATCCATCACCCTCTTAAAAAAACCTGCTTAAAACTGCCTGGAAAGAGCCAGGAAATTGAGCCACGGCCTTTCAGGGTGTTTGTGGTGCCTATCAGCTTCTGGATAAGGAGAACAGAGAAAGAAAATCTCATGACTGCATGTTGCATGCTGTGCCTGTGTCCATGCTTTGCACTACTGCAAGGCGTCCAGGAGGGGATCTGTGCTGCCCTCTCTGCTCGAGAGTAATGATTGCAACACACCTTGCGGCAGCCATTCGTTTATTTTTTGTTAAGAAAGTACTCAATGGCAAGCTTGGCTGCTTTTCAGTACAAAAGCTGTTGATGCATAATTCACTGATTCAGTATGCTCCCAAACAAAACAAACCTTTCTTTACTGGGGAGAGGGGTGTCCAGTCTTCGTCTTTGTGTGCTTTTAACTTGCCTAGAGGCAGCTGTAAATGAAGCTGGGACTTGATTTTTGTACTTGCTTGTGAGAAGAACTGCATGGAGTTTAGGATAATCACCTCATGTGAGCTACTTTTCCCAAGAAAAAAATAATGTTTGGATGCAAAGCCCTAGGTCCTAGGTTAAGACCTCAAGTATCAAATGAGATTTTATCAGTTTTTTGCAAATGAGCCAGCACCCAAATTTGACTCCAATGCAGAAAGCAAACTTCAGAAAGTACCATAACCTGAGTTATGCACATGAACTGGTAGAGAAAAGGGAGCCTAAACCAAAAGCTTCCCCTTTGACTCCGTTTGTGGGAGCCTCTAGCAGCAGCTGATGGGCAGCACCCTAAGGCTTCAGTGCACACGCAAGGGCCAAAGCTGGTCCGTACAGACCCACCTACCCAAGGCAGCTAAGGCAGCTTTGCAGCAACCGAGTGAATCGGCTTCTCCACAGACAGCAGCACTGAAACCTCTCAAGAAGGTGGAGAATTTATCTGGAATGGATCCAGGGATGGTCCAGAACACTGGGCTGAAGCCTTTCACTCCTGGAACACTTGTTTTTTGTTTGCTGCTTTCTACCCTGGCTGTTTGCTCTCAGAGCTCACGCAATTTGCCTCTCTTCCTGCTGGAAGAGTAACCAACATATTTCTATTTGCAGACTTCTGGATGCAAGTCCTTCACATGGCTGTTCTCAATTAGTTCTTCTCCTCCAAAGGAAAAGAGACAATATAATGAATAAAGCTATTTTGTGGAACGCAGTTTTAATTGAAATATTTGCCACTGTTGTCACTATTGGATTAAGACAGCAGACCTTCATTAGTGAAGATATTAAGTTAGTTTGTATCTGAAGAATGGGGATGAGAGGAGTAATTGGAAACTGTAAAGAGAGAAAAAAAGATATCGCAGCTCAAGCATCATGACTGGGGAGAAAGTTTTGCACTGCTATTGGCACATTTAAGTAGGTGTGTGATAAAAAAGCTTCCCTCACTGCAAAAGCTCCTGCCTTGCACTAAGACTTGTGCTTGCACATCCTCCTCTGGTCTGGGAACAAAAAAAAGCCATGCATGCAAAAAGTTACTCTTCGTGTTGGAGAAAAAAATTTTGCTAAGACCTTCCAACTCTGCTGACACAAAACTAAAAAAGTATGTAAACAAACCCTCTTAACGTCTTCCCCAAAGTGAAATCTCTATCCCAGCTTTCATGGTATCCTAGCTGTTGACTAGTGTGTGTTCTTTCAGCTGAATACACTTTGAGGGATTTACAACACATGAGAACCTGAGCCTGTGAGCTCACGCTTGGTTGCAGCGATCACCACAGAGAGGAAGGTTTTATTTTGCTTTGCAAAGTATTTTGTAACAAGGTACAGTGCAATCATACAAAGGCTCCACACAGTGCTCGGCCGCTGTTATACAAAGCCAGGCTGTGCTGCTGTTCACGAGCTGAAGCCCACGCTCAGATGGGTCCGCCTCGCTTGTGCAGGAGAATTCTTTCCTTCTCGTTTTCTTTGGTCTTTTTTTTTTTTTTTCCCTTCCCTTTAGCAGACAGAAAACTTGTTCATTTCCCATTCCTGCCTACTGAATTATTAATCCAAAATGTTCCACTGGTATCTTCTCATCCGCCAGGGAGCCCATCATCCAAGAATTCCTCTTCGGTCTTGACTCATAATCAGAGCAATTAGCAACCCATTAAAGGTCTCAGCACGTCCATGGCTGCAAGGGTACAGAATGCAACTCAGGAGCAGGCCCACTCCAACTCCAAAACTCAGGCAGAAGACCCACCAGCTATAGTCTGTTGTGAAGGACTACAAACCTACAGGGAGAGAAGGGGTCAAGGTGGTCAGGATAAGAGTTTTCTGTCAGTACAGCGAAGTCACTGAAATCAGCACATCGGTTTGGACTGATCTCAGTGGTGAGAGGATGAGGTCCCAGGTGCTGCCATGGTCTGGCTGGAAGGTGTGATGAACGTCTCCCATGGGCACTCAGCCTGCTCAAAACAAAGTTGTTTAGCTCCCAGATGTATGGGGCTTCCTCCTAATTTTTTGCTGCAAGGAGCTGAAAGGGAACATGAAGACCTGTCATTGATTCCCTCTGATGCTCTGAAAATGATAAAAAATGGCAACCAGACGGTGGTGGGAATCAGGGTAGTAGGTCTGGGCTGTTCATCGCTTCAGCGGTCTGGGTGAGTCTGGTTTGGGGAAGCCCACAGTGCATTTGCAGGCATCTGATAGTTGCTGCCACTCAGGACCAATGTACTCTGGGGCTGCACTCCCACTCTTCTGCTTCTAGAAAAGCCTTTACCCTGTAGAAAAGGGCACACAGTTCTTCCCTGCCCACCAGCTCCCACAGGAAGAAGGTGCTGAGCCATCATCTCTTCCTACCTGCTGTCTGCACCAGTGACTGACTAACCAATATGTAATACGAAGTGGTGCACGACCTTGGTGTGAAAGGTCAATGTAAACAGCGTCCTTATAAAGGTTCCCTATAGAAAATAGGTACATGGATTTCCTATTCTATCTTCCAGTCTGCACCAGGGGCTTAATAGGTCAGGACCAGAGCTATCTATCACCTTTCCCCCCTGTCCTTTGCCTTCCTAACATATTGGAGATGCTCTCCTGCACTTCTGGGCTCTGCCCCTGCTGATGTCTCTGCAAAGATAATCTGTCGAGAAAATATTAAATCAATAGACACTGCTAACCTTTCAACTGTGTCCATCCAAGGAGATCTTCTCACTGCTGCAGCAATTGCTTGCCTTAACAGATTGAAAGCAAAGTGTTCTTATTGCATATGTCAAACGAGACATGAAAAACCATGGGGGCTCACAGAGTGTTTCTCCTCCACCTCAAGTGTGAAAGGCTTTGTGGCATTACGGTGAAACACAAGCCCTAAACCCTTTATGAAAATCTCCCATGTATACCCAGCAGCTGTTACTGGGGGAAAAGCAAACACATTTTCATATAGCCAGATCAAAATACATGAATTAAATAAAATTAAATTAACAATAAAATTATTATAAGGACTTCCAGTAGTTTTCGTAGGGATTGCTTGAGCAGGAAACTTCTCAGTTATTTTTTTTCAAATTGTCTTCTGGAAGTCAAAATGCAGAACAACAGCATGTGCTTGAGCCTAAACCTGCCAGGAGACGCAGTGAGCTGCTGGGGCATCTTTCAGCTGCTTAATAGTGAGGGGATGACTAAACATTTTGTTATTCTCACAAAGACCAAGGTCTCTGATAAGCATACGGCACCTCGGCTTGTTGTGAATATCAGCAGAAAAAAATATCTCATTATATGGTTTTAGCAAGTTTGTTTCTTTGGTCTGCACAAGAGGTATCTGGTCTCAAAGCCAAATCCTCAGTGTGGCTCGGCAATAATGACTAGAGAGAAGGATTTTGCTCATTCAGGAAATGCCTCCCTTCTTCAAATATCAACAGGATTCCTCAGCTTCTTGGAAAACACATGAATGAACTGTTAATAAGTCTTGCCTCTTGTGTTATTAGAAAAAAAATATGACATAATTTGTATTTGAGGATCATCCCTGTTTAGATGCCTGCAGGAGTTGAAGCTGCTTTCCAGAAACAATTTCCAGATAATACCAGCATACATTCTCCTGACTTAAAAATAACAAACTCACTGCTTAAAGCACAGAGTGAAAATGTTTATATCTGTAGAAGAGATCCCAGAAACATTTATTTTAAGCTGTTGTGAGATCTTCCTAAAGCCTGTCATATTTACAGTTTTTACAGGAGAATTGTGACTCTGAACCACCTTTATCTTGCAGCTTGAATGGGCCAGGCTCCTGTGTTTTGTGCCAGTGAGCTTCCCAGAGACTGCAGGAGAGGGATTCTCAGGGATAATATTACCAAAGTTAGTCCGTTGGGGGAAAAGTACACTGAAATCCACTGCAGCTCTAAATAATCTAAGTTGCTGCAAAATGTCTTTGGAGTTGGGGTTTTTTCCCCTCACATGTTCTGAGGACCAAGCAAAAAAAAAAAAAAAAAAAAAACCTCTGTGTATTTTTTTTGGGAAACAAAAAAAAAAAAAAAAAAAAAAAAATCCTCTGTGTCCTTTTTTTGGCTAAGAGCTGGTACCACAAGAGTAACGTGCACAGCGAACAGGACAACACACAACATCATTGTCACATCAGAGTCCTTTCCCAGCATCTGTTGCTACCAGCTGCAATGCACAACACTGACTCACTTTCCCTAGCTCAGCCCAGCTGCGGAAACAAGCTGATATGACTTAGCATTATAACTTCTCGAGACGTATTAATAGTGAGATGGTGTACTGAGCCCTTAGTCATATCCTGCGCACACCACAGCGCTTGAGTTCCACAGGCCAGGCCAACGAAGCAGTAATTTGTTAAATTGGTGAAACATACAACAAAACAGATTAGCAGTCCAGCAGTAATGTAAGCATGCCAGATGTCTCTCAGGCTCAGTGGGGACAAGTTGATGGAGAATGTCCTGGGCTGCATTAAAAAAGGGGTGGCCAACAGGGAGAGGGAGGTGATTGTCCCCCTCTATTCTGCTCTTGTGAGGCCCCATCTGGAGTACTGTGTCCAGGCCTGGGGTCCCCAGCACAAGAAAGACGTGGAGCTCTTGGAACAGGTCCAGAGGAGGGCCACAAAGATGGTCAGAGGGCTGGAGCACCTCTCCTCTGAAGAAAGGTTGAGGGAACTGGGCTTGTTTAGCTTGGAGAAGAGAAGGCTCTGGGGAGACCTCATTGTGGCCTTCCAGTACTTGAAGGGAGCCTATAAACAGGATGGGGAGCGACTGTTTACAGGGGTTGATAGTGACAGGGCGAGGGGGAATGGTTTTAAACTAAGAGAGGGGAGATTTAGGTTGAATATTAGGTGGAAATTTTTCACTGTGAGGGTGGTGAGGCAGTGGAACAGGTTGCCCAGAGAAGCTGTGGATGCCCCATCCCTGGAGGCATTCAAGGCCAGGCTGGATGGGGCCCTGGGCAGCCTGCTCCAGGGGTTGGCAACCCTGCCCACAGCAGGGGGGTTGGAACTAGATGATCTTTGAGGTCCTTTTCAACCCAGGCCATTCTATGATTGTATGATACATCAAGCCCATGCTCAGCCTTTGTGGGACTTGCCCGAACCCCCCAGGACAGTCACTCAAAGTGCCTTCCCCTCAATTAAATGCAAGCATACTTAATGATTGTATGATTCCATTGTCACCATGCACTTGAGCCTCTTTCAAGTAAGCATCAATGCCGGTACACTCCCTCTTCCTCCCTGCATCACCCGTAGGAGACAACACCCGATGCCTGTGGCCATCTCACCAGGGCAGAGCTGGCCAGCTCAGCCCCCAGAACTGGAGGCAGCAACGGGGGTTCCATCATCAAAGCACCATCAGCAACCCGCTCCACTCCCTGCTAGGGTGGTGCCCAAGGACACAGCCAGTTTGGGGGTGACAGATGTCAGTGTCACAGCAGTGTCTGTCACAGACACACTGGGATGGGCTTCTCTGATGTACCAGGCACCCTTGCTGCTGTAAGAGTCATCGGTCAGTCGGTCTGGCAGTGCAGCGTGGGGGCAAAGGGGGAGGCATGGGCTGCCGCAGCTCACACTGAAACCTTTCCAAACCCGCCGCCGAGCAGCAGCACCTCCAGAGACTCCTCTTCAAACAGAAGATCCACGACAGCTACGTGCCAAGCTGCAATAAGAAACGGAGGCTGCAAGTTGTATAATATTTACATTTAATACAAGCCACTGACATCTGACATTTTTCTGGTAAATTTTACATGGGCCATAAACGCTTCTGGAGCACTGAGTAAATTTTAACTCTCTCTGAAGGTCTTTTGCACTGGTGGTATCTGTGAAATATTTCGCTGCCTTCCCCCACAAAACCTTGTCTGTCCGGATCTGACCCAGCATTGGGATCCGGAGTGAGACTCCTTACACCTCCTTGGTGTGCCAATGCTGCAGATGTATCCTGTTTTTTGTGTGATATTCCCTGCTCTCAGTTCCCCCCAGGTGCAAACAGCACACGCAAACCCAGCTTTCCCGAGCCCTCCCTCAGAGGGCTTTTGCACAAGCCGTTCCCTTGGTTCCGGCTGTGTTATGCTTTCTCTTGGTGATTTGTACACAGCTGTCCTGTGACAAAGAGACACCTTTTAAAATGAAAAAAAAAAAAAAAAAAACACAAAAATGGGGAAACAAAATTAATAGCTGAGCAACCAGCCCACCTCTGGTAATGAAACAGAAAGCGGATAGCCAAGAAGAACATGAGCTGAATGCAATGGCTCCAGGCTCCATCTCCAATCCCCTCCCCTCAGACCTTGGAAGGAGGCCAGCAGAGCGTCCTGGTATCTAAACAGAGTCTGACCCTGAAGTTCGGATCAATTTGCGCTCTGTAGCCTATTAACTTTTTGTTAATCCTCCCCACATTATTTACATCTTGCCTTCCATCACAGAGAAGGAGGGTTCATGGCAGTGCTGGGGTGACTAATGGCGAGTCCCCCCTCAAAACTGGGGGATGTTCAAGTTACAGCCAGGTGCGGAGCTTAATGGGTTTTGGTGATGCTGCCAAGACATAATTGCCATAAATCAGTCTGAGCCCTGTGGAGACAGTTCCCTGTGTTTTGAAGTCCATTTGCCCTTATTGCTTGTTCAGCTCCTTAATGCATTGATGATAAGATAGCATGGGGAATACGCAGTACAGCCATTCCCCCCAAAAATCCTGAAGTAATGAATCAATATCTATCTGGTCTGACCGCCACGGAGAGGAATGTAGACAATGGTGGATGCAGAGGAGATCTCCTTTTCCAAAGGTTTCTTTGTCAGTCCTGGAGCGGGGGGGTAATGGTGAGCATCTTTAAGGACCTCGGGGGCTGATTTGCAGAAGTATCCCCCAGCTTTGCACATTGCTGCAGTACTGCTTCCCTTGCAGCCTATCTGCAGGGGTATATTTTTATTTGTGCCTATCGATGCTTTTCAAGTGCCTTTCTCTATTGAAATGTGCTGCATTAACCAAAAAAAAAAAAAAAAAAAAAAAAAAAAAAAAAAAAAAAAAGGAGAGTACCACAGAAGTACTGGAATGCTTTTTCTTTCATTGGGCAAGCTCTGGAAATGTGATGCTGAGTGGTACTTAGCAGCAAATAACCCAGCTCAAAATGAGACCAACTCTTTTGACCTTCTAGAAGGCAAGGTTCTTGCACCTCTAATGTGAGCCCAGACATGTAGAGGACAACCACAGGCAGTGTCCCTACAAGTGGCTCCGCAGGCCATCCTGATGCTCACCGGCACCCTCCCCTGTTTCTGGGACACTGGGATGCACCTGCACCCAGGGACTGTGGCATTCCTCGGCGGCACGAGGTGGCTCCGCTGGGACTAGCAGTGGCAGCGAAGCCAGCACAAAAGCCCTGGTGGGCTCCACGTGCTCAAGGAGCCAGCACTGCCTCGTTACTGAGCAACTCCCGGCAAGTTATTGGGCTTGCCCACAGATGAAAGAGCCCCGGCGTTATGCACCACAGCGGCTGCCTTTGAGCTGGTTGAGTTTTGGCAGGGTTTTCTCCCCTCCACCCCCCTGATTAGTGCATTATAACCACTTGACAAATTGCTGGTGCTCTATTGACATGTTTATGCCTCTGCTTTCTTCTCAGCCACTGAAGAGGATCCTGGCTGCTGGTAACGGTTGCTCTTGGGCATTGCAAATGCTGACCGATACAAACGTCACCTTGTAAGAGTGAAAAAAGTAGACATCCATGCAGAGACTATCATCCTTTTGATGCTGACATCATCTCATTCTGCCCCATCTCCTCCTTTTTCATGTAAAAAATTTAGAAGCAGGAAAACCCGGACAGAAAGGTGAAAATCACTGCCTGGCTGTTCTTCATCACCTATCACAGATTAAGGCAATTAACAACTTCTACCCATCTAATGATTAGAACAGCGAACAGCCTCTGCCTGCCTTGGTCTGATGGCACATTTCATTCCTGTCCTTGTCACTGGCACAAGGTAGGGCCTGACCTAACCTGCACCAGCTGGCACAGCCCCAGCAGGAGAGCTGGGATGGATCTCAGCATGGACACAGTCTAGCTTGGCCCCTGCCCTTCCCCAGCACCTACCCTCAGCCTGTGGGGCTGTGGTGGGCTTGGGGACCAGCTGTTCTCAGATAACAGTCATGAAGCTGTCTCTATGGGGTCCTTAGCATATCAGGGAGAAGTATGGCCAGTCCACCAATCAAACGAATAACGAGACAAAGACTGGACCACTGTATTTTTTCTCTAGCACAAAAGGCAATCTCAGTACACTTGTTCTGTTTTGCTTTTGAAAGATTTTTTAACCACTGTCTCTCAAAAGACTTTATGTCCTGGATCAATTTGTGTTCCGATTATTATGATATACCTGAAATGACTCTGCAATCTGGTGTCACTGGTAACAGAACTTAATTATGTACTCTGCTATCCTTTACTAAATTGCATGCATTAACTCCTCATAATACTGTGGGCCAGCTACCCAGGTGGGTCTTTCAGCAGAGGTCCATGTCTTTGGAAGTGAAGGTCAAGAGTTTTGTTCCTGTTGCTGCATGTGTGCAACTGGCTGTCACCCAGGGCTGCCTCCACTGGCGTGTGCCAACAGACCGCTACAGCTTCTGCTGCTGCCAGCAGCACTACGTGGAAGACAAGAGATGCTATACAATTAACAAGTGACACTTCTTCTTGCAGGGTACAAAGCAGAGAAGTTGTCTCATCACAGTGTGGCATCAGCTCCCTTTGGGGTGTGACTCAGCTCAGAGAATCTGCTGTATCAGACGACAGGGCTTGACAGGGCTGGGGCTGGGGATGACGCTGAATGCAGAGGACCAAAGGGTTGCAGGCAGATGCTACAGAAGAGGGACAAATAGCCCAGCTTTAAAAAAAAAATAGAGCCATAGTATTTACACATAGAAGAAGTTATAACCTACCCAGTGCATCTACTGTGGATGCAGATTTGTGCCTTTTAGTATATTTTCAAGTGCTTTTTCTAGGCTAGTGCTAAATAACCTAAGATTTCACTGGTCCCCCTAGGAGAGGATTTCACAGTTTGAAAAATCTCTCCGTAAGGAACCATTTCTCGTGCCTCCACCTGAATTTTCGTTTGTCCAGTTTCACCTATTTCTTGCCATTATATAGCTCCCAGCCTGGCATGGCCCTGGGGATTCTTCTCATTCCTTGGTGCCCAGTCCTTCAAGTCCTTGAAGATGGCAATTGTGTTCCCCCGAGATGTCATTTAGTTGAGTGATGTGTGTTTAGTTACTTTAATCTTTCCCCATAAATCAGCTTGCTCAACCTTCTCTCTGTTTCTCATTTATGAGTTTTTCCCTCTCTGCCATCTTTCCAGTACTACTGAGGCATCTATAAGTGAATTTAACATTATATTTTCAGCATTTTGGGGGAGGACCATCATCTTCTTGAATGATGAGATGACATTTCCTATATCACACAGAATCACAGAATGTTAGAGATTGGAAGGGATATATGATAGGTATTTTCCAAGCTATACAACTCTTCACTACCATACTTCTTTTTATATCCATTATCACTGCTGGGTTTCTTTCTGCTGTACAGATTTCCTATTAATTACCCCCCACCGATGGCTTTGCTCTTTAAAATGGACAACAAGTTCTGGAATAGGTACTAAACTGGTTTTTTTGTACCCTGCACCAGTCTGAGTATTAGAGAATTGTATGAGCAGCAGGAGAATATTATTTGACATCTGCCTGTCTTGGTTTTCTTGTGCCTCTCTTTGAGGCCTCTAAGGTCGGGCTTGCCCAGTATCCCATGTCCAATGAGGCTGAAACATTTGGCAGTTCCTGTGATCTTAACTGAGATGATTCTTCTCACACATAAATCTGCACTTGTTTTTTTTTTTTTTTTCCAAGTAACTGAAACTGCAAAAAGGTCCACAGGTCGCCATTCCCCTCAGTTACAGGCAACTGCTTGAAATAGATTTTTCATCCTGAAGAGACCACTAAGCTTCTAATATATATTCACTCAGGACAAGGCTCACTCCATCACTGTTGCAAGCACAAGACTTGAAGTACAGAAGACCAAAAGCTACACAAATAGCAATATGCTTCAAGTAAAGAGCAATGAAGGACACTACTCATGTCCTAAGTCCCCATACCAGCAAGAAATTTGTTAGCTGAAAATGTCTGAATGAAAGATGGATCTCCATCCTTGCAGTATTTCTAACTGCTCTTTGTTGTCTTTTGCCCAGATGACTTCAGTTATTTCATAAATCACTGCAGCTCTGCTGGAGACAAGCAAGGCACCAAGACATGCCCTTGTTCCGAGATGAGTGATACTGAGTTGTCACTGTTGGTGCAGAGAAAGAGGAAAAGATTTTTTTGATCTCCTGTTCAAGGTGGGAAGTCTAAACCCATGTACTCAAACCTCTGTAAAGGCAGCAGTATAAGTGACCTATTCTTAAAGTGGGCAATTGTAACCCCACTTTTTAATGCTCTTATCTAGCAAAGCACCTGAACACCTTACACATAAGCACAGTGAAACAGAAGCAGGTTCATACACATCAATAGATAAGGGAGTAACTGTCAAAATGTGGTTGTAAATTTGCTCCTTCATTTGCTACACTGCAACGGACTTTGTCCGTGCACTTACTTCTTCTGGTCTGAAATTCTATATAGAGCACCACCACTGACGAAACAACAGAACCAGTGTTTAAGCTGAGTGATTTACGTTTTACACAGACCAAATAGTTGCAAACAAGTATGGTGGAAAACATAGCTTATAACACGAAATCCTTGGTGCACTGGCAAAAATGCAGCCCTTTCTGTGGAAATGTGTGATCACGGTCCATATACATGTTGTATCAGAGTTTGGGTTTCAATAAGCCCAATATTGGAATAACAGCCTGTGTCCCCCGTTGCAGAAAGGACTGATTCCTTTCCGCAGGAACGCAATCAGTAGAACAATGAAAATCATTCACTAGATTGAAGTACAAATAAATCCTGTCCTGCCAATTGGATGTTATCGTGTTCAATTTCAACTTAATTATTTTTGTATTTAATTACAGAACAGTTAATTGCTTCATGTTAATTATGTATCTCTTTTAATTAGACTGAGGTTAAAAAGCCTGATAAGGCTGCTGTTACCCCACAGCCCTTCCATGCTTCATTTTATCCCACACCATATCGGTTGCTTTCCCTTGCTTTGCTGTTAGTTTCCTGCTCCAGGTCTCTCCCAAAACCCCTGATTAGTATTTACCTTCACCTCAGCAAAGCCCTGGCCAGCCCGGGAGTCTGCCTACCAGCTGCAGAGAGATGGCATGCCCATGCTTGCACAGAAACATGTGTTGGGCACAGGGGCTTTGCCTCCACTTCCACACCACAGGGTCAGACCCATTTTCTGGCTGTGGATATTTGCCTGGCTGCAGGAATGGCTGTCAGTGAAGCAGCCCCATTTATTAACCCTTCCTCCAGAAGGGAGGAGCACATCAGAAATTCCCTGCGCAGTTTTGTCTTTGCTCAGGCTAATTTCAAAACTTCAGCATGGCCTTTGCTGTCTGCCTCTCCCTTTATGCTCATCGCTAGAGTCTCAGAGTCAGAGTGCATGTGTGTGTGCACGTGTGTGCACGTCCCTGCACATGTGTGTGCACATGTGCGTCTCACTCTCATGCATGCACTCTGCCAAGTGCTTCCTCAGCATCGGCGGGAGGACGTAACTGCCCACCCCCCCAGGGAAACCTCAGGGACCCCTTTGAGGTGGACGGCACACCGATTGGGATATCTAAAAACACTGGCCCTCTGCAAGGCATTGGGCCACAAAGAGGAGGTGGGAGGTAAGTTGCCTGCGCAGTATGTAACAGACCAGCACTGGCATCAGTGACCAGCGTGGGACAGACAAGGAGGAGACAAGCTGAGTCCCCTCCAACTGCGCTGCAGGGCATGGGCGAGCAGTGCCCACAGGGGACAGGCAGCAGCTCCTCACCCTCCCAGAGCAGCAACAACTGGTGCACTGCAATCCAGCCAGCTTGTCTTGGCTTTTGTAGTAACTTCTACGTCAGCATTGACTTTAACTTCTGCATTAGCATTTCTTTATGAACATTGACTTTTTGGTGTAGGCAGTGAACACTGAACCTCACTCAGCACAAATGCCAAGGGGGAGAAATGTGGATAGTAGAAAGGACAGTCCCTTTTTAACATGTATTTCGGCAGTGCTACTTTTCCACTTGTCAGCATAAAAAGGCACACACAACAGAACATCACAAAAGCCTATGAAGATATCCTCAGAGTGAAACACAGCAAGAGGATGCTCAGCTGTCTCCTCAAAATCTGCTGTATGAATTCAATGTTACCCTTATAAATTTAACACAAGAAATAAAACAAAAATAAACACCAAAAAATTTAACAAGTTAATGAAGACTCCAGTTTGCTAGGCTGTCTTAGGCACAGTCTCAGGCCACCACCAGTTTTCCTGGATTAGTGTCTAGGCCCCCAGAACCAGGAAAACCCCTGCCAATTTGTCATACCACTAAACAAGCAAACACTTTGGCCTGTTTAGTTCTCTTAAAACTAAATACTAACTAAAAGAATACAGGAAATGTACAGGAAAACAACATCAATGAAACTAAATGATTAAAACCAGTGAAGCATTCACAAAGCTTTTAATTTAGGACTTATCCCATTCTCTTGAGCTATAAAGCCCTTTATAAGACCATGCACTTCCTCCCCCAGTTTTTCTGGCCATTAACTACAGTATGAATGGTTCTTGTAGGGAGACCAAAACCTCCCTGACTTGGGAAGGACCAGCCAGGACAGCAGGTGTAGCCTCCCACCATGTGCCTCCCAGGGGCTACCTATCCTACCAGGAGCTCTGTGATCTAGCAAAGTCATGTCAGCCTGGGATTTTAGAAAACATGGCTTTTATGTGCTTGTTTTGCTGGCAGGCTCAGAGAAGTGTTGTTCCCCTTTCCCTGATACCCCTATCAGACATGTTGCAGTCTTCCCATCCCACAAGGCTGAAGACCCCTGAGAGAAGGACTGGCTTGACCCCCACTTCCCACCCTGACCGGTGCCACCTCCATTTGCCCTGCTCCCAGCTCAGCCTTTGCTTTCCCCACACTGGTGAAAATTAAGTCAACAGGTCTCTTTGCATCACTAAAAAAATTAAAAGGCCCTTAAAATCAATGGAAATGCATAATATAACAGAAGAACTTAAGGTTTACTCTGCTAGGTGTTCCTGCCCCGGCAGGGGGATGGGACTAGGTGATCTTTCGAGGTCCCTTCCAATCTCTAACATTCTGTGATTATGTGCTAAGACATCCCCTAGGCCAGCATCCTGCTTCCAATAGCAATCAAGAAGCAGACATATTTGTTTAAACATGTTTTTTAATTCACTTGTGGTTTTGGGGTCCACATCACCTTGTGCTAATAAATTCTTTACATTCATAGAGTACTTGGCTAAAAAAGGTGTGGGGTTTTGGGGGGAGCATTTAATTTTCATTAATCTGATCTCTAAATATTTGATTTGCTTTTAAGCCAGATGATTCCACAGGTTTCTTACACAAGACCTGGAAGGGTGAGTGATGGTCCCCTGTGCACTCTTTCCCCACTGCTCCTGCATCTCCTGCACCTTCTCTCCTGTCCTCCCCCTGATCCTTTTGTGTCCCTTGCTGGCAGCACGGTCTTCCTCTGCTGTGTCTCTGCCTTGCAGAGACATTGTTTCCTGTTTTAGCCTTTCTCGTTTGCCTTCCACTGAACATTTTTGAGCCCTGCTATGCTCTTGTGGAGCTCAGGTGAGCTGCTCCTGCAATTTGACCTGTTATTCGTGCAGTTCTGGTGGGTACCCAGTGAGCAGGGGCAATTTGATGCAATGCAATTTGATGCATTGCATTTGTTTGAGGTCTTTTTGTCTCAGCCCATCTGGGTAATTCTAATATCGGAAGAATTATTGAAATATTTATGGCATGCTTTTGAAGAGATGCACCTTACCTTTAAGAACTGGTTGGGCTGAGGATTATGCTGACTATTTAAAGTCCTGGCTCTTCCTTGGCTTCCTGCTGCAAGAAGGGAGGAGTTTCAGAGAGTCTGCAATCTCTCTGGAAGTGTCTGATGGCGAAGAGCCAGAGGTGGGTTGGTAGGCCTAGGAGAGCATCGGCGATGAGTGTCTCGCTCCCACCTCTTCCCCACAGCAACTCCTATTCTCTGCTATGAGACCAAGCTAAGCAGAGCGTGGCCTGGCCTGGCGTCCCTGCCCTCACAGCTTTCAGGCTCAGCAACTAAAACATAGGCTGAGGTGGAGTATTACTTGAGTAAAACTGTAGCAGGTAGATCACTTCCGCCTCGTATTGGTACTGCTGTGCAGGCTGTATGCAGCAGTGGTACCCAAGCAGCAGCCTGATGGATTGGAAGGAAATACATATTTTACATATCTACGTACATATATAAGTCGATACAGTGTCACTATCTTCATCAAAGGGTAGTGGACTATTTAAAAAGCATTCATCGTGGAGAGAGCCCATCTTTCTCACAGGACATGACCCCTTTCCTCTGAAGGTGAGTAAGAAAATAGTTTTTAGGTTTTAAATAGAAACCCTAAAGTACTTGAGGTGTCACCAGTTAAAGTTTCAGAGAGGACCCTGGCCTGGGAAGGAGGAGTAGGCTTCTGGTGTTGCGCCAAGAGACGAATATTTTTTGTGCAAACACCAGCAAACTTGCAAGGTGTTGGTTTTTCTCTCCTCCTCTCAGAGGGGCCTACTCCTGACCTGGAGGTACTTTACAGCTAAGTCCTGATGGAATTTCTTGTCTCCAGAGACAAGGTTATGCCTTTTTTGAATAAGCCTGGCCTTTTAAAAAAGCCTGCCTTTGTCCTCCTAGCAAAGCCTCCCCACAGGAATGCGAAAGAGCCAACTGTGCTGGTGGTCCCCTTGGGGTGCTGCTCCCCCATGGCAGTGAGGAGGAGAATTGGGACAGTGATGGCACTGCTGGCAGCAGCTCTGCTCCCAGGCTCTGACAGAAGCTCCCCGAGCTTCCTGCACACACAAGCAAACTACGATGAGCACAAAACCCAGGCTTGAGCTAAAGTTGTGTTTTTCTCTGCCAGCTCCCCACCTCCATGCTGGATGAATCAGAGGGTCCATCTGCCCCCAGCCCATCACTGCTGTTTTGGCTCAGCCCACCCTGGAAGGAAGGAGACAAAGTTCTCAACTGTTGACAGATCAGTGGCATGAAATTCAATAGTCAAGGAGCCTTCCCTGGTGGCTTAACCTTCCTTGCTTGTGACATAAACCTTATTGCAACACACAGCTCAGCACAAGGTCAGAGACCAGTAAGCTGGTTTTGGGGATCAGAAGTCAGAATAACCCACCACAGCTCCTTCCCGCACAGCCTGAACTCGCGTGTGCTCGGCAGCACCGCAGCTACAGCCTGGCTGGCATTGCAAGCAGCTGTAATGCAACTAATTGATGTGATGAGGGGGGAAATGGCAGGGCGGGGGGAATATGGTGGGGTCATGAGAGAGTTTAAGTGAAACACTTTTTAGCCACCTTTTCAAAGAGCTCCTATCAAGTGCTTTATTTTTAATGCTTCAATTTACTTTCCTCTTCTTGATTGTAATACCCTTCTTGAACTTTGCAAATAAAATGTGCTTTCCCTTTTGATTTTTGTCATCATCTCCCTGGCAAATTATCAGACTTTTAATTCCAAGCCTCCATTTTCCCCCCTACCAAGACTATCAGCAGGGCGAGAAGTTAATAAAGCGTTTCTCCTGGATTCCCTGCTCTCCAGTGAATCAGCACTGTGCCCACAGCTCTGGGCAAGGTATATTAGATGATTTGTAGGGCCTCTTCTTTTCAGAAGAAGAATGAGATGTTAACCAAGGTCCAGGACTGGACAAGTCTATTACAACTTGGATTATACTAATCTGTTCTGTGTCAAGGTCTTCTTCAGCTGAAGCAAGGTCATAAGCCAGTGTCTGCAAATGCAAAATGTTCTATTCCTCAGGTGTCTCAAATGACTGGAAGGAGAAGAGGTGCCTTTGGGAGAAAATAGGCAGCCCTGGAAACCAATACACAGTCCTTAATGACAACATAAAAGGAAGTAATGAGTGCTGAGATGCTATCTATATAGAAACCACAATCTAAATGCAAACCCAGGATGCTAAATTCTGGTCACTAAAGAGACTTGCAATAAACAAGATGCTCCAGAATCAAACTGGTCAGCAGAGAAATGGAGGCAAACTGGGCAGCTCTTCTCCAAGTCACAGTACCTAGAGGAGAATGGCTCTCCCTCTGAGCTCGGCCACCATGCCTGCCCTGCCTCCTTGCTGGCAGCTCCGGGCAGATCCAGCTGTCAGCAAGGATCCCTGCCTCGGCAGCCCCATCAAAGACACTTTTCAGAGCAAGGTTATCACAACTGCTTAAAAAGTTGAAAACCATCACAGCATATCAGCTGCTGGGAAGACTAGGCCAGAGGTTCAATTTACCCATTGGTGGTGAAATTCAGACGTGGCACTGAGGGTGGCATGGGCACATTTTGGGGTCAGCAGAAAATAGGAAATGATGGAGCCACCACACAACACATCAGCCAGACAACTGCCCAGGACACCAGCGGCAGCCAAGCTGACCCTGTCCCCACAGACAGCTTCTCTGGGGCCAGGGAAGTAAAACTTTGTTCTTGTGAGCATGAAGGCATCTGTGAGGGCAGTTAATTGAACCAGTGTCACTGAAAAAGATGTGGGTGATGACAGATAGTGTCAGCTCATGCTGCCATTTCAGTTACTGGAACAAATGGGAGGAGAAGAGGGCAGAAATAGAAACAAATGTAAGAGAAATTTCCACCAGATGTCAGGAAGAGGGGTTTATTTTTATCTCTCCACCTTTCCTCACTCAGAGAATAAGCAGTCTGTGCCACCAGAAGGGCCTTGACCAGACACACAGCATCGGCAATGGTGCTACACTGGGGTCCTGGAGGTCTTGGCATGGTGTGTTAAACACCCACCATTGCTTTCCCAGAGCCTTCCTCTTCATCCCATACCTAACTGGGGAGCAAGCAGATACCTTACATGGGCTGCTTAGGTAGTGGGGTGGCACTAAAGGATCCCTGGGAGAAGCAGCAACTGAGCACTAGCCTTGGTACACCTGCACAACCTTCGCATCTGGTGAGAAAATGAGGTGAAATTTGACCTCCAACCACTGACCTACAACCACTGGCTAAGCTTCCCCTGATTTCTGAAGGACTGGGGTTTCACTCCAGGGATGCTGCATTTCCTTGGCTGATGCTCCTTCCAGAGCAGAGAGAGGGGATATGCTTTCACTTGCAGCAGCCATCTCCATTTCTTGGGAAGGGATGGTGACTGCTGCAGCCCGGGTGTTATTTTCTTATACCTCCACATGAAATATTAAAATCTGATGTGGTGAAAGATAGCACAGAGGTACAAATCACCAAGGACTCTGACTGTCTCCCTCTCACTTGCTGGCTGTTGCTTTTCCTGGCAGCCAACTCAATGGAGACTCAGCCTTGGTAGGAGCAGGATGCTCACAGTGTGCTCCCGAGCTGCCTGAGACCAGAAACAGGGGCATGTACAGGAACAAGGGAAAAGCCATCTCTGCCCTGGGGTGGCTTTCCTGTGCGTGGCAGCATGGGCAGCAGGACAAGCCAGTTGTCCACAATGGAGGCTGGGACACAGCATGGCTGGGTTGTGGGACACTGCCCAGCTGCTACCTCTGAGACAAAACAAGAGAGCGGCGTCGAGAGCATCTGAGTGAAGGACCTTTGTGCTGTTGGTGGTGCAGACATTTAGCCTATTTCTGGCTTCTTCTGTGATAATGCAGCTTGTGTTTTGGATGCTTGCTTGCACTTAAGTCTTTTAATCACTTGTTCATTAAGAAAAGGTTTTCAGGACACCTTGCTGAGAGGCAGCATCTCATATACCTCTGAGGAGAAAAAACAGCCACTTAGTCAAACACTCAAACCACTCAGATCCTAATGATAGAATAGTAATGAGGGTGAAGTGTATTACCAACTTAATGATAAACTAAGAGATCTGGCACCCGTAACATGGGTTCACTCTTGAAGTCCTGTAGCTGGCTCCTGAAGGATAAGTGAGATGCAATTGGTAGGGGCTGGAAATTCTTTTTCTGTTGGGAACTGGACCAACTAAATTTCACTTCTTAAATGGTTTAGCAACACGTTGGAGGAGTGGTGCAAGGTGGTGGAAAAAACCCTAATCTTCCCTGTGGTGACTCATGACGTAACAGAATCAGAAATCAACTTTACAGAGGCAAAATCCTTATGAGGTGCATATTATTTCCTCTTTACCTCTGTGCACATACATCTTAATGAGTAAATCGATGTTTCCTAACTCACATGCTGGAACAGCCAATAGTTTCAGGTGGACATAGAAGTAACGGCAATGACCAGCCCCACCTTGTCCCCAGGTAGCAGGACTAAGCTTGTACTTAGGGCTGAACCCTTCCACAAGAAGCCTCCTCTTGCCATTGCTAAGTGCCACCACTGTCAAAGCTGGTAAAAAGCTCTTAAACAAGAGACAGACCACTGCTCTAATTGGAATAGATACCAATATTTTTTTTCTCTGCCAAACCTTCAGATATTGAATGTATCGGTCTTTTCTTGTTCTGTTCCTGGATTCTCACTGCAGGGCAGCCAAGATGCAGAGATTGCCTGTCCTGCATTTACCGCAGACTTTGCTCTGGCTATGGGGAGATGGGGAGAGATGCCCGTGACACCACACCTCCATGAATATTGCATTTGTTAAGACCTGATGCAGTTTTACATACATATATAGACAAACATATTGATCAGTTGTGCATAAAGTGCAATCTAATGTAATGCCATGACAAGCATTGCCCACTGAAGCGATTTGCAATTGCTTTAAAGGATTCTTTTCCTGACAGAGTGAATAATTTCTAATCCACGTAGAAATGGGCCATTTAGCATGGTTTACCTTAAAGAGTGCTCCTCATCTTGGCCAAAATGCAAACCAGCTCTGCTGGTGGCCCAGGGAGCCTGGAGATAGCTAGCAGCAAAGTCTGGGCTTTAAAATCTCCATCTCTTCAAATATGGTGCTATTTTTGAGGTGGGTACATCTCAGGTACCTGGAAGTCTGGCCCATCCATTTCTGGGCCATCCAGGCAGACAAAGTGCTGTGAAAGAAACAAGGCACATACCGCACCTCCTCGGACGCAGCTTCATGAGCGCATGGGTGACTGTTGAGGACCGAGGGGGATGGTCAGGATACTCATACTCAACCAAAATGCTTCTTAAAATACAGACGAAATTGAAATGGACACCCAGCGCTAGTCTAAAATTCTTAGCATAACTCTAAAATGCTCAGATAACTGCATTTTTTCCAGAGAGGGTGTTTCAACTTTGCTCGAACTCTGTGGTTTCAGAGCCAAAACAGACCTCGTGAAACTTCCATGATTAGGGGGAAACAGCATGTTGCCATCAAACCCAGCCTGCTGCACCTACTGACACAGGTGTCTTTGGAGGAGCTGGTTTAAAGATGAGGCTTCGACTCCTGATCCCCGACTTTCAGTTCCAAAGGAGCAGGCATGTAAATATACCATGCTGGCTCGGGCACCTCATTGTGGTGCACCAACAGCAGCTCTCGGCAGCTAGGGATGAGCCTGATTGCATGGAGAAATGCTGCTGCTTGTGACAAAGCTGCTGCAAGGGGCAGAGGGGGCCCAGGGAGCCAGGGGGACAGCCGGCATCCTCACCGGGAGACACCCTGCGTGGTGCCTGTGCTACTGGGCATCGCTGGCAGCAGGGGCTGGGCATGTTGGTAGCTGTCATGCTAACACTTGTCTCCTGAGACATCATCCCAGAAACGTTGTCGATGCCTTGCAGCACCCTGTCATCTCTCGTCTCTCTGATCGATGCCTTGCAAAACTCTGTCCAGTAACAGAGGGATGATGTACACGCACACACTACCGGCTATCACAGGGGGCTTTCCTCCAGGTGGTGGGCTTCCTTCCTGTGTGTGTTGTTCCCCATCAGCTCCTGACACTACTTTTCCTTTTCTGAGCTCAGGCAGATGCAGCATTACCACAGCATGGCTGTGAGGCTCGTCATCACTTTTTTTGAAGGTCTGGAACCAAATTTGTCAGATAAACACAACATTACTGTCGTTAGTAACAAATACAATAGATGATAATTTAATTATTTGAAAATGAAAAGGGATCAGCTTTTACTAAGGTTTGTTTTTTCCCCTCAATCTCTTGCATGTCTAAATCCAGACTTCTCAAAATCAGCTCTACCTGTTTTGTAAATCACTTTAACAGAGGGGTTAAGAATGCTTCCCCCGACCATGAGCTACGGGTTAAGGTGCATTTATCTCCTGTGTCAATGTTCAGCTTCTGCATACTCTAGGAGGGTGGTCCTGGGGTTCAGAGGTTGGAAGCAGATGTAGGCAATATTTAAAATAAAAATATGTGCCAAAGAAAAGGGGGGTTTTTTCCCATTTCTGTGGTGTTTGCTCTGCTGCAATTACCAGTATTAAAGATTTTTTTTATGGTATGTTCTATGACTCTTCCTTCTTTTCTAGTGCAGCTCTGTCACCCTGAGGGAGCATCAGCTACCGAAGGCAGGTCCTCCTGCAGTGGTGGGATTATTCCCTCTGAATCACCTGCCTGAACTAACACTATGCTCTGGCTAGTAACCTGAAAGCACACTTTCCAGTTTAAAAATTTGGATTAAAAATATTGGGTGTTAATACCCAGCACCTTTGGTGGCAGCAGGGTGTATGCACAGAGAGGAGAGGAGAGGAGAGAGGAGGACAGGGGACACTGTGGGAGCTCAGGGAGCCTCTCAGATCACCCACTAGAGCAGTCCCCAGCCTCCAAGTCCCCCTTGTTTGAGGCCGCCTTCCAAAATCACAGGATGTGGAAAAGCCTCACTTGAAGTTTGCTGTATGACTGATGTGTTGCTGCCCCAGCTTTTACAGATAAAGCAGTGAAGCAACAATTAATGAGAAAATATGAGGATGATGTAATCCAGAGTGAAATCCCAGTTTACCTGAAGTCAGTGAGGTTTTTGCTTCCTGCATAGCAAGAGTTCACGTGCCAGCAGGGAAACGAAACAGAGGATGAGGCAGAAGTTAATTATTCTCATTTTTTCCATTGTCATCAGTGGGCCAGGGACTCCTCTCCTGACTTTCTCTTTGCACCCACGTTCCTCCCTTGCTGCTGGAGGTGTCTTGTGCTTGCTAACATGCAAACAAACCCCTAAGAACAGGAAGCTGCATCCCAGCGAGGAGGTTGTTTATGAAGCAGATTGCAACACAAGGCTAGCTGAAATGCCAGAGGTGTTTTTACCTTCAGAGGTTGGTTTTCCATTTCTGGTGACCAGACATAACAGGAGAACAAGGGAAGGAAAGACTGCAAGGTAGATGCGCTCCGCACTCTGAGTGTCAGTCTACCAGTAGATAACCACAGAGAATTTGTTCTCCAATCTGTTCCTCTGTAGATCACTTTAAAAATTAACTTACTGTGTTAAAAAGAAAATGTGATTGTTACAGTTAAGTGGCTGCAGTGCTAGAGATAGTTCATCCTCCCCCTCAAACGATATTCAAAAATGCACAATTAATAACACATTAATAACTTAGCCAGGAATGACTGAGAGTAAGTTAAGGTTTTGTTATAAATACATTTTATTTTGTGTAATAAACAGATTTTTTTTTTTTTTTTACTGGCCTGGAATATTGCAGAAGACATAATTCCTCCCTGCATTTCACACTTTTCTGGTTTCAGACAGATTAGCACAAATGACATTTTGTGCTCAACACATCTGATTTCAGAAAGCACTCTTCCATCAAGTTACGCTAGGTTCAGATAATTATTCTATAAAAATATTCTTAAACTAATTGTATGAATGGAGCAAAAATACAGCTGCAGCTAGAAATTCTCTCCATGTCCAGCAGAAAATGTAGAGCACATGGAGATGCCATGGTCTTTCCACCAGTGAAGGGTGCAGACATCTGACAAGGCAAATATTTATGTACATTTCACATGTAAGAGTATAATCATTAAAACCAAAGTAATACAAATAAAAATAGGTATTAATGTTTTAAAAAGCTCAAAGGAGCCTTATAAATCCATTAATTTTTCAGCAACACTGAATCCATCAGAGCCCAGATCCTTCTTTCAATAAATTCAGTTGTCAGACTGAATCATTTACTGCAGATGCTGACAGTGCTCTACCAGTACCCAGGTTAGGCTCTGCTTTGGTAGGATTTTCTTTCTTTGTCTTTAAACTGATCATGCGATAAAGCCTGCTGCTTGGGCAATGGGTCTTACACCGATTAAACCACTTAGTTTACCGATTTTTTTCCATGGCTAAAAATAATGGTTATGGGTAGTACTTTGCTGTCTTCAGAGCTGATGTAAGATCAGTTCTTTTATGAGAAAAACACTGCCTGAAATGAGATGTGATCTCTGCCTTGCTACACTCCAGAGCACAAAGCGGCATTGTAGTGCTCCAGAGAGACATTTTTCAAAACAGTTTCCTTGCCAGTATTGCATTGGTATCCTGGGCAAAGACAAATGTAAAAAAGTTTTTGTGAAGCTATCACAAAAATTGACCTTCGAATGCTGTGTTCCTGTCTGTACTTCACATGTTGTTTTCACCACCTTTGGGTAGGTGCTATATGAAGGTCCCCAGCAGTGCTTGTCCCAGCTGATGTTGTATTAAATCCTTCTCTAAAAGCTTCTTTGCAAGATGTCCCTGCAGGTCTGAGTTTCTAACTTCTCTGATGCTCAGCCCAGGTGGTATCACTTAGATATTGGTGGAAAAGTCACAAAGACACTAGACCTGTCGGTATCAATCCTTGCCCTTCAATGGGTTTGCAACCTAAGGGGCAGAATAGTTCCCACAAGCTAAAAGAGATGACCAGCAACCACTAGCAGCCAGAACAGATGTTCATTCTCCAGGCTGTAAATATCCAGGAGGCTATGACTATCACTTTTCTGGTTCATGATTGTACCTCCATGCCAGTGCATGGGCTGCTATGATTCACGAGATGGTTCATCTTAAATGCGGTTAGCTGTTAAGCCGGTGCGGCACTCGGTGGTCAGTGTCCTTTGCTGTAAGCAGTGTCTCTACTACAGAAAGCTGCACTGGCTCCCTGTTGGCTTCCGGGTGGCTTCTGTGGTGAGAAACTCAACTTCAGAAAAAACTCAGCACTGGCTCCTCTTGGGGGAACATCTGAAAGTTCAGCCAGGGAAGATATTTGGTGTCAAGTCTTCAACCCACCCAATGCAAAAAGCAAAGCTCAGCTAACTGCCCCAGAAGCACATGGGAGGTCTGCAGCAGGTCAGGCTTCGGGTCCCCTTTCATATATCTGAAAAAATGTACCTCCTGTTAGTCTTCATTTGACAGTTCATGGTGTCTTTTTGCAAAGCACAGCAGAGGTGGCTTTGCAGACCCACGTCCCTCTAACCCACAGCTCAGAGCAGCCCTAACTCAAATGACCTGGAGAGACAGACAGCCCTGCCCCATCTGCTCCTGCCTGCAGGCAACACTTCCCCACATTGTCTGGTGGGTCCGGAGGTCCCCATCTTCCCACAGCCACTGCTGCAGTGGTCCTTGTCCCCATGTTAGATGCAGCATCCCACCAACCCTCCTCCTGGGCCATGCATGGATTGAGCTTGCTGGCCTCTTCGCCAGGTGTTCACCCATTTTGTAATAGAGCACACATTTTCTGCAGATGAAAATGTAAATAGTAAAATAAAATTCCCCCAAAGAAAAAAGGGAAA
>NW_010120393.1:52013-67928 GCF_000699245.1 Pterocles gutturalis
TTTCATGGAGGTATTTTCAGCAGGTCCTAGTGGATCACTTCACTGCAGGCAACTTATTTGTGGGGCTTCGTGCCCGTGTCAAGTGTCACTGAGTTTCATACAGGTCCAGAAAAAGTTAAACCTGCATTTTAAATTATGGGAATACTTAGAATGACAGAGGTTTTTCTTTAATCGCTAACCAACCTGCTCTGGAAGGTAAACCCCTGTGCTCTAGGACCTACCTCTCAGCAGCCAGAGGTTGGTCTATGAGGAGGGAAGGGGAAGATTTTTTCATATTGCCTAGATGAAGAACCAGCTAGTTTAATCTAACATGGACTTCGGTGCTGGCAAGCATTGAGAGGTAATGTGATGAACAGAGCTGGTGACCTCTAGCCTTGGCCACCACTGCTGCTCCTCACCTGCTGGCCATTTCCCACCTCTCCTCCCCTCATGTGGCCCATCACTTTCACCACAGGTACACGTGAGAAGGAGCCAGTTTACATGCTGTATCCCCAGTTACACAGTCATAGAGTGTGAAGACTATTTGGGCAGTAAATACTGAGATGTTATGTATATGCACATAATACCTTTGGAGTACAAACTACAGATATTCTTCAATGTATATGTAAATAATTAGCATTCTTCAGCTGTTTCTGAAAATGTAGAGAAAATAACTCTAATAAAAGCTACGTCAAATAAAGATGAGAGGGATAAAAATTCCCCTGAATTTAATCTGAGAAATAAAGAACATACTGTTAACACAGCATAATTGTTTCATTAAATATTTAAAATATACCTTCCATAGTAAATTTGTATTTTAACAAATATCTTTTCTCTTTACAAACTTGTAACACATTTTATGAATATCGTGTACAGCCAGCAGAAACTTCCTCAAAAAAAGAACTTAATCCTTACATATTCAGCCTCTTGATCAAACATTTCCATTTTATGTCAGGATACATTTGTACTATTCATTATAATTTATACATTTTCTGCTTAGAGATAATGCAATTACAAATGTTTCTTGCAAATCTTTCTTGCTCTCCTTACATACTATTTCATTTAAATATCATTCTGTTATTTACAATTGCTTCATTTTAGTAAGAAAAGATGCTCACAACCAATTATTTAACTGAACGGTGCTTCTCAACACACTATTCATCTCTTTCAAAATAATTTGCATTTTGTGTATTTGGAGTAGATATTGGAAAATGTTATTGTTAATTTGTCAAATAACATTTCTGCAACATGCTACTATTTGGGGCAAAACCTGATGCAAGAATGGAAATCAACAGCCTCATCGGCCCTACCAGGCCTGTGTCCTCCTTTGTGAGATGTAATAAATATCTTACTGGAGACAGACCTTCAGATGGTAATTACTTTACACCTCTGAAAACTGAGCTGAAAATACATTAGTTTGGTATAGGATCTTACATGCACCTCATTTTCTCATGTTCTCAAAACGGTGGGCAAAGCCACCAGAAACTTGTGCTGGGAAGGAAAGCTTCTCAGCCCCACCATATCCTAGTAAAGACATCCATATAGTGCTTCTTTTTATTCTTTTCCTCTTTAATTATTTTCCTTTTTTACTTTTTTTCATTTACATTTAATGAAAGTCCAGGTTGTATAAGAACAAAAGGGGCTGAATAATGAAGTAAAATCATCTGTAGGCAGGCAGCATCTCTGTAGTACAGCAGTGCTCTTCCAGAGAGTTTGGAAGGGGTTTTTATGGTGTGTTTTAGGGTTTACCCCATTTCCACATCATTGAACTACTTATCAAATTGTAGTTGCAGGAGGCTATCAAGCATTGGCTGGCAGAGGCAGTATTTGTGCCTTGATGCTCTTCAAAACACAAATGTCAGATTTTCATCTGATATAAAATACTGGCATTGATGGAATCATATTATCTCAGACCAAGGGGAAGTGCTCAGACCTTAATTCTGCAAATACCAAAACATTCGGTGAAATGTATTGCGTAAGATCTCCTAAATGAGAGCTTAATTTTGCATGGTTGTCTGAGCAATTGTTACTGGTTCCTATGGGCATGTGGATTATGAAACATCTTTAATTATCTCACTATACTACTGGGGGTTTTTTTCTGCTTGACCCCTCCCTCGTTAATTGCTGCTCAAAATCCTGCTCCTCCTCATCATCAATGCATGACTGTCTCATTTACTGCACACTGCTCACACCCTGCTCTGAAAGCACAATTATTCATGCCTTCCTGGGATTTGCTGCAGCGGGCGGTATCAGTGTTTCACAAACATTTAACTTACTCCCACGCTGCTTCTGGTGAGATGAATTATCAGTGGCAATGGTTACGCATAGAGAACCGAGACACACCGAGCACATAGTCCAAACTACCCACTAATTCAGGGTGGAAGGTTTGAAATACCTAAGGCTTATCATTTCATAGTACATCATATTTTTTACAGCACTTCATACACTCAGAAAATAGCTTCTATTGATTTCAGATGCGACTATGCATGTCAAGTACTCCTGCAAGCCCAATCCTGAGATTTCAAGCTGGGTACCACAACATGAAAATCCCCACGTCTGAAAAGCTTGGTTCCTGCAGCTTTCTACCATCCCAGGGGGATTTTGTGGCAGAAAAAAAGGCTAAGGTGAGATCCCAGGCAGGGATTCGGCTGTACTGTAGAAGAGACCTTTCTCTGCCCACAGTGCCACGTCCCATGTGCAACCCATGCTCCAGCTGATATAAGAAATGGGATGCAGAGAACTGCTCAACTTGCTCCGCATCTCTGATTCAGTCCAGAAGCAAGCCCAAGTGGGGCACAATGCCAACCCATTCATTGCATTCAGCAACCTAGTTGTCCTTCAGAGAATACGGCTTGGCTGTAAGATGCTGTAGATGTACAACAGAGTCAAATGAGAGTTATCCAGACTGCCTTGGTTCTGGCAGCTTTCAATGTTTGAGGTATTTCCTTTATCAGCTTTAAGACAGTAGCTTTTTAATACAATCTTCTGCATTCTTTTTCTAAGAAAGATGTTTAAAAAATTAATCCCATAATTTAGCATCAGGTAACATCCATGTGGTCCATTTGGGTTGGTGGGAACTTCTATATTCTATATTCGCAGCATAAACCTGTGACACTGGAGCCAGCCAAGTAACTGATAACAGCAGTAAGCTTTTGTGGACCAGAAGTAGAAGAGGATGAGACAGGTGAGATTCATATATGATGCACGTACCTGGGGAACAACTGAAGGCATGGATTTGGGAGTCCATTGCAAGCTCTGGATGCTCATCCCTCTTCCTTGGGGGCCAGCAATGGGAGCAGAGCTGCTGAGAGCACTGCAGAGAGACACTGCCTGCCTTTTACCCCATTTATGCAAGCACTGCAGGTAAATGTCAGGTGAAGTCCGTCACCACCAGTGACCCCTGGGCTTGGGTACACTCAGCTGCTCTGTCCACGTGTACTGCAGTCACAGAACCGGCATTGCAGCACATTGTGTGAGGTTGATCCCTGGGGAGATTTTTAGCCATTCAGTAGGACAAGTCGTTAATAAGCAGATGCAGCCCACAATGTTTTGGGTTTTTTTAATATTCCTGTACTTTAAACAAGTCTGAGATGGGGATGGTAAAAAGCATGTCCTTGCCACAAGGTCTTGCTGCAAAAGAATTGCCAGCCCCTACCTCAAAGCATTGGTAGTGCAGGGCTTTCAAATTTTAGCTGAGAGATACATGGCTTTCCTCAGCTTCATTCTGAGAGAAAAATCAGGGAGCAGTAAACATCCACCACAGAAAACGCTAATGTAAACGGTTTATACTTTCCTCTGTTCTTAGAAACAGAAAGGAATGTTTTATCACAGAAAATACCAGGTCTTTTCAGTAAAAGGTAACGACTCCAAAGACATCTGTAATTAGATTAACATCTGTAGTCCTAAATAGTCATTTTAAATAATAGCATTTTCCAGGTAATTTTGATTTATTAAATCACGAACCACAATCTAGAAAGATGCATGAAATAGTTGTCAATTACTTGCTCTGCAATCCTGAGCAGGTGAGTGTGCCCTGTTCCATGGCGGGAGGCCAACACCTTCCAGGAGCATCACCTCAACGTGATCACAGAAATCCTTTTAATCTAATATTCCATCTTATACGTTCGTTTTTACAAATGGCCCTCTGAGCAACAGCCTTAACTTGGATTTCCTGTAGATACAAGGCACAGACAGATGCTGGCTTCACTGGGGACAGGTTCCCTCTTCCCTTCCTAGTCCCCTATTTTCATGCAGATTTGTAGAACCAACCTGCAAGACCTCTGGCAGGTTTTGCTGGAAAAGGTTCAAAAGTTAGCAGAGAGGGCAAATTGACATGATATGGTCACACACACTTTTATTCAGGAGATGGAGCTAGGAAAGTGTGTGCATATATAACCACCGTATACGGAAAGGCAGGTACCCGCAGAGCACAGCTGAAACAGCTGGAGCCACACCAGTTAATACGAGCCAAAGGTTTACAAGTATTGTGTATTCTAGGCTTTCATTTGCCTGGCATGCAGATAGTCCGAATGGTTTGCTTTTCTTAAAGCAGCACGCCACTTGAAGTAGATTTCTAGGACATAATTGCTGTAGCTACTGCATGTATTTATTATCTTTTCACAATAACTGACTCCAAAGCTCAATAGAATGGGATACAATTTCTTGCACAATAGTGATGTCTTGTTAAATTATTCACATTATTTATTTGACAGATACTAATAACCGTTATTTAGTATTCAAGAGAGAGACAAAAATGACTATTTGTTACATTCCTCCATTATCTAATATTCATAAAACGTATGTTATGTAAAATGTCTTTCTGATGGATGGCCGTCTGGGATGTGTTTACACGTTTTGCTTTATTAACAGAGAAAACAGCTACGTATTTACAGCTGTCCCCCGGTGCCCAGGCCAGCAAACTTCATTTTTAACCACTGGATCTCCCTCTTTCACATTCAGAAAATGCCCCAATCTGGACCATGTCCCACTCCCGCACTCCTTGGCCTTTCCCAGTTTGCCTGCCAGCCCGCTCTCACATCTGATAAAATGTGGGCAATGGATTTGTGCTGTGACCCCTCTGTACAGGGCTGAGACCGCTCAGGAGGGCTCACCTATCCCAGAGGTAAGTTGATGTTGACGTTTGCCTTCAGAGACGAAAACCTATTATATAAAGGTTGGCTGTCTTTCCCACACCACAAAACCGTACCATTCATAGACTCGATTCATATGACAGAATGGGCTGAGGGCAGGATTTATTTTCCCATTGTCAGTTCCCATTGAGGCAAAGGGTATTTACATGTGTTAATAGACATTAGTTATGTAAATCCCTGGTTCATCAGTGGGAAAAAGGACTCTGCAAACTGTTAAATCTGATCTTCCAGAAGATTAGAAACAAGTCGCACTTAACTGTATGCTGCTATCACTACTCCTTTTTTGTGTTTAAGAACGTTATTCTGATTATTCAGATATAATGACCCAAATATATTCAGTTATGCAGAACAACAAAGGGAAATCAAGTGTCCTTGATTCCCTGACATGCTCCTATGGAAATAACTGATTAAATCTTTCAAAGCAATGTATTTTCTCATCTTCCATTTTAATCATCACATATACCACTACTGTTCAAATGCAAAACTAGAAGTTTAGTTTTAAGAGCACATCCAGCAGCTTCCTTGTTTCAGTTTGTCTTTTTAAACCCCAAGAACAAGTTATCAGCTAATTCTGTAACCTTGGGCAATGGGCTTTTATTCCAATTAGCAAATAGGAGCAAACAAATGCCAACAAAGAACAACCATTCCGAGTTTTCTTGCCAATACAGCCCATTCAGGGCACAGCAGCGAGGCTGTCAGCTTAGAAATTGGAATTATTCATATTTTCGTGAATAACTTAGACATCTATTTTACTTGCAGATAAGCACAAACTAAATGGTTTTACAAGAAGGCTGCAGGTTGAAATTAGAGTTCAAAACTGTATTGGTAAACCTGGGTTCCTTTCTCCAGCAGGAGATGCAATCCACTGATACAAGAACAAAGCCAGGCAGCAGTGGGCTTTCGACCCAAACATTAGTCCCGGTGGTGTGCTCTGGAACAGCCGAAACATGAAGCTGCCCCTCACAGAAGAACAAATTCCAGTCTTGGATACTGTTTGTATGCCTCTGCTCAGACTGCAAAACTTGGGGGCAGGAACACACTTTTTTCTTTGTTATCGTGTCTGCGCATCACATAGCACTATGGGGTTTGTGTTAAAGCCAAGGCACTCCATCAGTGATGAAGAGGATGATAAACTCCACAGCCCCAGTAGGAGACTCAAGAGATGGTGAGGCTTGACCTACAAATGGGAGCCCCAGGTGGGGCCCACAGGAGCCACAGGGCAAGTGACTCTCCTCTCCTCCAGCCTGGCAGAGCTCAGTCCAGCTCACACACAAGGGCGAGAACAAAACTCTGTGCATGTTGTCCAAACTACTGCTACAGAGCCACATCTGTATGCTGTCCTAAACACTAAGCAGACAGTTTGGTGAAAGACCTGTTATCAGCTCTTGGGGGAGCCAAATAGACTGTGTCAGGAGGGTCATCCTCATCCACAGACATACCGGCTCCTCTGAAGGACTCTAACAGACCTGCAATGCAGCGCATCCCTACAGTATCCACCCAACCTATTTGTTCGGTCTTCTTTTCATTACACTGCCTGACAATTTGCTTGGTATGGAAGGCAGACAGAGAAGACCGTAGTTCCCCAGAGCTCGCTCTTTATAAATCGGTATCCTATTTACCACCTCCATTGCCTGGCATATGACTGATGGAAGGCAGGGGCTGCACATCACAGTTGGTAATTCAGCAATCTTGTAATTGAGTCTCCTCAGGAGCTCAGGGTGAACCCCAGCTGGACCTGGTGATTTGTTGCTATTCATTTCATCAACTTGCTCTAAAACCTCCTCTGTTGACAGTTCAATTTGAGGTGGTTTCTCACTCATCCCCAGTAGGAAAATGCTGTGGCATGGGAGGCTTCCTGAGGTTCCCCTCCAGCAAACACCAGCATGGAGGGCTCGTCTGCCAACACTGCTACAGTCCTGTCATCTCTAGGTACTCCCGTTACCCCACTGTCATCTGTTGGCCCTATGTGTTTGCTGGCATGTGACCTTCACCTGATGTAGTTGAAAAACGCTTTGTTGTTGGCTTTTTATGGCTTTTAGTAAATTACTCCACAAAATCCATTTTGGCTTCTTTTGGTATGGTTTTGCATCCGATTGCAGAGCTCAGGTTTTTCTGCTTTCTATGATTTGGACACAACCTACAGTTGTAGGTTGCTTACCAGCTGCTAACTTTATGCCTGTTTTACTTTCTTTCTAAATTATTTTTTGATAACTGGAAATTCCTTTACTATGACCTGGTAGTAAGGTGTCTTTTGAGATAACCTCCTCACCACCTGCAAGCATTTTATCATCTTGGCTGTTGCTTTTAATTTCCTCTTAACAAGCTGCACACCCTTATGTCACCTGTCCCTGTGTGAACTGTGCACACTGGTTTCTCTTGAGCACCCAGGTGCTCTTCAGGCTGTATTATTGCTGCACCTGGTGGACACCTCCACCAGGTGAGATAACACACCTTTCTGCTAAACAGGTGTTGTGGTTTAACCAGCCAGTATGTAAGCACCCCTCAGCCGCTCGCTTGCTCCCCTGTAGTGGGATGGGGGAGAGAATCAGAAGAGTAAAAGTGAGAAAACTTGTGGGTTGAGATAAATACAGTTTGATAAGTAAAGCAAAAGCCATGTGTACATGCCAAGCAAAACAAGGAATTCATTCACTACTTCCCATCAGCAGGCTGGTGTTCAGCCGTCTCCAGGAAAGCAGGGTTCCATCACACATAATGGTTCCTTGGGAAGACAAATGGCATCACTCCAAACATCCCCCTTCCTTTTTCTTCCCCCAGCTTTATATGCTGTGCATGAAGTCATATGGTATGGAATACCCCTTTGGTCAGTTGGGGTCAGCTGTCCCAGCTGTGTCCCCTCCCAACTTCTTGTGCACCCCCAGCCTACTCACCAGTGGGGTGGGGTGAGGAGCAGAAAAGGCCTTGATGCTGTGTAAGCTCTGCTCAACAGTACCAAAAACATCTCTGTATTATCAACACTGTTTTCAGCACAAATCCAAAACATAGCCCCATAGCAGCTACTGTGAAGAACATTAACTCTATCCCAGACAAAACCAGCAGAACAGGCTAAGGACAGGCACCACCACCTTTCTGTGGGCTGCCTTCTGCTGTACCTGTAGTCTGTGGGGGAGGATTTGGAGAAGAAGGGAGAAGACTCTGTTTCTTGTTTACATACCCTACTTTAATCCATCTGGTATGGACTCTGGAGAGTGAAGGACTCTTTCCTTTTCTGGAGTTGGGGACTGAGATTCCCCTCGCCCCCTTCTTCTCCATCACCTCATTTCACTCAGCTGGAGCAAGCAAAGCAACCAAGGCTACCCGCTGTCCTGTTCCTCCACATCTTCACATCACCATGACCCAACAAATGAATGAGTCAGCAAATGGCACCATGTATGGAAACCATTGCAAAACCTGTGGTCAAAGCGAGCAATTACCTCTTTGCAGTCCTTAGTTTTGACTCCTGTAAATTCTTCTTTTATGATGCCCACTCACTAAATATTAATCTTCAAAATGTAATGGCTCATCTCTTAATATGCACATGACTTGACTCATCCCTGTGTGCAGGAGTGTTCAGTGGCTTCCTGTTCATTTCACAATTCAATACAAAATCTGTTCCCCACTCTTAATGACTTTGTGACTTATTGACTTGCCCATCTTTCCTCCCTTCAGCTCATAGAGAGCTGTACATCAGTTCAGAAAGATAAACTGTACATGCATCTCCTTTGCAACCAAATGCATGACAAGGTGACAACAGCAAAATAATCATTACAAAAAGTCCTTCCTTCCAGGTACTCACATCCACTACTTCTTTGGCAGCTTGCATAACCAGGCCTACTAAACACTGAGTAATTAGCCCTGCTCAGGATTTCTCCCTAATGCTGTTGTCCCTACTGCCATTATTCCTAATGGCACTGGCAAAGCTTTTGCTTCATGTGTGGCCTTCATTGACTGTGTAATCCCCAACACAGTCACTCAAATTTTCTCCTGGATGTTGGAAGAGATGCCTTGGTGTCAATTAATGGAGTTTGAAAAGTTTTCAGCACAAAATTTCTGGAAACTTGTTCCCTTGTTCCTTCAAACTATTCCTCTTTTCCCAAAAAGAGCTGCACTCTCCAGCTGTGATCCCAAGCGACACTCCCAATTATTTCCCTCCGGCCCAAAGACCTAAACCAGGTCTGAATCCACCAGTCCTGCAAGGCCCCTCTACACTTCTAGGAACCCATGTTTGTTCAAAGTGTCTGTTCCCTGGGTGACATGGACATGGTGGGATGCTCTCTAGACCCAACTCTGCTCTGGCTACTCATGCACTTTGTGTATGCTGGCTAGTCCCACGTGTCGGAGAAAGGGAATACAGCAAAAGCTGTTATATCTATGTCCCCTAGTAACCCCTTGCTTTCATAATGTAGCAGACACTGAAAAAAAACTGGCCAAGATTAAGTAAGTCCCAGGACAACACACTGAACTGGCCTCTCAGTAAAGACTGGACAAGCCAGCCCCAAAAATCTGAGGAGGAGGGATCTGTACCCTGAAAAAGATGTGGTGGCCATGGGGCAAGCAGTGCAAGGTAAGGTGCAGTGAGATCGGATGGGTGGCAGGGCTGACACATTCTCTGAGTTAGTACAGGTCAGCTGAGCAGGGGCCCTCCTTGAGGCTTGAATGTCCGAAACGTGTCTTCAGAGGGCCAAAACTTGAGCAGAATTGTTATTCCTATTAAGTGCTCTTTTATCAAAACTGTTTGGGTCAGCCTCCTAGGCAATCAGGACAGAGTGTTGATGTAGGTAGCTCAAAAAGAGACAGCAAACCAAAAATAGCTTGCAGACGCATCTTTCTTTCAAAAACACCTCTGGCTATTTGACAAATTTTGGCTGTGGAGGCATTGAACCCACCCGTTCATTCAACACAAGCTCCTTGTGATACTTGGGATGGAGGCACTCTTAACCCTTGCAACCCTCCCTTGCTGAAGTCCCGTGCTGAGTGGACTACCCTGGGCACATTTCCCCAGGCTGCCCTCATGCACACCATGCTTCACCAATGACACTGAAATGGTCAGGGGGACAAATAACATGTGGGTACACTGGAGGCAGTCCAGATGGCTTGTACGGGAGGGTCCCTTTCAGTAACATACCATACATCTAGAAGAAGTAAATGCTCATTGCACCTAGAAAAGAGAGGTCTGCAGCCTGGAAAGGGTCCTTCAGAGAAATCCAGGGACCTCAACACCTAAGGAAGAAAGGACTTTTTTTTTTTTTTTTTTTTTAAGTAATTGAGCATATCTGTATGCAGCCCTGGTGAAACCAAACCAGGAATAGCGAGTGTACTTCTGACATCCAAGTTACCAGAAGTATTTGGAAAAATCAGCAAGCACAGAAAGAAGAGAGCCCCGAAACAATTGGACAACCAGAGAGCTATTCTCTAGTGAAAGGCTGGGAGTTCAATCTGTTTAGCTCATCAGAAAGAAGACTGAGGGATGATTTGATAGGCAGCAGACAAGCACTCTAAGGGAGGAAAAATATTGGTTATTAAAGAGCTCTTTTAACCTCCTGGAGGAAAGGGACAAGTGTCGAAGACTGGATGGTTAGTTCAGACTCGTTCAAATCGGAAACATGGTGCACTTTTTTAGCATGAGGGTTGATGGGCATTGGGAGAAAACTGCCACAGAAAGTCATGGATTTCCTCATCCTTAATTATTCCAATGAATTATTAAAGTCTTTCTGAAAGATATGCTTCAGGCAAACATGAACATCCTGTGCTTCGTACAGAGATAAGTGTGCTACACAGAGGGGCAGAGGAAACAAGGAAATGAGAGTGGCTTTCTGGCCCTGGACACAACCACCAAGACTCTTCTTGCTCTTAGGGGACCTGGTTGCCTCATTGGAGGAAGGAGACAGATTTTTCTGGACAGCAAGTCAGATCTGTGAGCCTGTTTCTGTCCTGTACAGGGGGCTCTGATGACTCTGCTCCTGGACTTACTTCAGTGATTGAAGACATTTGTCAGCAATGCAGAAGGCAGGAGATTCTTCTTCTTGTTTGCATTTGGATGTTTGCAGAAATGTCTCTCCAACCATCCTCCCCTTCTACCGTATGTCCAGTCAGCTGCAACTGGTTGAATTATTGCCATGTGGGTTTTATTTCTTTTTTTCTATTATATAGTACACCTTGCATCTCTAGCTCTGTAAAACTAGCATGATTATGTAGGACTTTTGCAAGTGTTTATTTGCTTACCCTTTAAAACTCTATTAACCACCAATCCATGTCAAAACTGGTCTCCACATGCTGCTCGCGACTGTTGGATGCACTTGACAAACACTAGCTGGCAGCACCATGTTTGCTGCATACGTTAGCATATTAACCTATAAAGTTACTTGTTTCAAAGTGTATTTCTGCTGTTCAGTTGAAATCCTATCATCTTTACCTTTGCAAGGGTTTTCTTGGCTGAAAATGCAGTTGCCTTTGTTGTTGGCTCAACAGGCACAACACAAATGCCTTATTGACTGATCTTGCTTGAGTGAGGGAAGATACCAACAAGAGCTTTGCTTACCTTGTAGGCTCCAGTGCATGAAAAGACTTCCACTGATACCATTTGCAGCACACTGGGAGTCAGGGCTGCTGAGAGCCTGGATTAGTCGTAGTGATTTTTAATTCTTTATTGTTGCACCTAATACACTTCAGGTGTTAACAAAAAATAGTTCTTTGTACACACATTTTCTATCTTGTTATTTCCACCTTCAGGCAGTCAGTGTCCACAACCCTGTAAACTGGGAACTGTCTCCAAAACAGAATTTTCCCCTTCTGAAAGGCTGAGAAAGCTGAAGCTCTTCCTCACCACACTGAGAAGGAACCTGGCAAAAGGTGTGCCAGAGCCAGGGTGCAAAACAGCAGACATCCCATGGATGCTCTCTGGTCTGAAACCCTGGAGAAGGTACCTCTCCTGCGTGGGAAGTATCATTTGCACTTACTGCAAGCCTGCTTGAGGACCTCCTGTGCTGCCTGGCAGCAGGCACATGCTGGGGTCAACCTTGGCAGCAGATTGCTGCTGCCTCTCAGATGTTGTCCCATACAACCTCCTGATGTATATACATGAGATCCCCTGGCTGAAGCTGGGTGGCATTTCTAAGCCAGGCTGGTTGGTCTTGCCAGGGTGTATGCTTCCAGCTGAGCTAGTGAGGATGCAGGTCATAACATCTGTGTTGTGCTGGTGCCCCAACACCTGTGCAAGGATGGGTACAACTCCTCTCCTCTCCCAGGCAGGAGAGAAGAGGGAAGCCTAGTGTCAGACCGTTGAGGTAATATGGGCCACATCCTGACAATTTCTCATCGTCTGCTTACCAGGATGAAGCCAAGTGAAAACACTGTAACTTAGAGTTGGAAATCATTGGTGTTAGCTCTGAATGTGAGGACAGACATGACAGGTCAGAGGAAGGTCCACACAGCTAATGGCAGAGGAGCAATGTAGGGTAGCTCCTCTCTGCTAGACACGCTCAGCCTCTGGATACCAGTAGCCCAGAGGTCACCTGAGACTGAGGTGTTGCCTTCATATTTAACAGCCTTTTTGGGGACTTCTTCCCGTCAATCTACTTTGTGATCCATGTGATCTCAGAGGCATCATGTTCTGTGGTAACAGGTTCCTCAGTGCACCTGGGGGCTGCCTGAGAAGCATCTCCCCCTCTTTGCGCTGAATCTCCTCCTCAGGATTTCAGTCCGTGCCCCCTAACTCTCTTGCTGGACAAAGACATAGTTCTTGCTTTGGAGGCAAACCATACTACCAAGGACTTAAGCCATGGTATAAATTACAGCAACCTTTGTCCCCTCCAATGAATGGCAGTGCCAGGTGGCAGAGGAAAAGGAAATTGAGACTGGTCTCCAACACCCACCTTTATTCCCTTCCCTGAGCCGCCTCCAGCTTTGGCTGGCAGTCAAGTCCTGCAGCACAAAAATCCTGAGACCTCGTACATGCAGCTTACGTGAGCAGCTCTACCCACAGAAAAAGCCTCTTGCACTCCAGGGACCTGTCCCAGGAATAAGTTTTCCTTTCATGAGAAAAGTTTGCAGGTTCAGGCTCTAATTTGTTTGATAATTTTTTTTATTGTGTTGGCCAACATGCTAGAAAGAGATTTATTCATGAAAAGGACAACGTCAGCATCTATTCCGTGTGCAAACAGATGAGGAAAAAAAAAAAATCTGTAAACAGTAGAAGTAAGAGAGAAAGCATGAAGAGCAGCATACTAAATTACCCCTGCCATGTGGGTCACTTTGGAGGACATTTTTATTTTATTTATTAAATAGCTTCTGCACAAAGTGTGTTCTGCTCAACTAAGGCATCATACAGTGAATACTAAAATGATGCTGTAGTTCTTAAGCGCTGGGGGAAGGGGGAGGGCAGAAATGCCCCTTTTATTCCTGGAGTTATTGTTTTATAAATAAAAGGTGCTGATGACACTGTGTGTACAACACAGATAGGGCATAAAGAATCGCTGCAGTGGCTTGATAGGGATGATCTGTAGCTGAAAACCCACTAACACAGACAGTAGGTGAGGCAAATGTGCTGAAATATCAGAATGTGGAATGCCAGGAGAACCCTTAAAATAGTTCCACCAAAAATAGACTCTGTGGACAAGAGGAGGGGGGTTTCCCTTCATTTATTCCTATTACCAGATCCTTGACATGCTGTCCCTCGAGCACTCCCAGTCGCAGACAGAGTGGGAGGCATGGCAAAAGGCACACTTTCATCCCAGGCGTATGTGCCACTGCTGCAGCCCACATAGGGGTGGGAGCACCGATCAAAAAGCAAAGCCCATCACCCCTGGTGTGCTGGGGCTGCCACAGACGGGAGGAAACAGTCACCTCCAGTGGCTCGCAAACACGCCGAGTAAAACTACAGCTCCCCAGGTGCTTCAGAGCAGCTCTCTGCAAACAGCAGCAAATCCTCTGACAGAGCCCAGAGGAAATAAATTGAACGGTGCCTGCGAGCTGACAGGGTCTGCGCAAGAGGAGGGGACAAGCACTGATGGGGCAGCTCTGATGGGGAAGCAGACTCCTACGCTCCACCATGCTGAGCACACCACTATTCAATAACCTGAAAAAAATCAGCTCTTCCCAGCATATCATATATGTTACCTGCAAAGCTGGTCCAGCCCTCAGGGCCTGCAGGTGGTGCCCACAGTGTCTTCATTTCTCTGGGCAAGCACTGCTTAGATGGTTTTAGAGGAAAAGCTCTTGCTCAGGGTTAAAATAGTTCAAAGCTTCAGGGTCACCCCAGAGATGCTGAGCAGCACCAATGTGACCTTAACAAGGGTTAAAGGGAAGGATCCAGCAATGCTTTTGAGCTGCCAGGTACATGCCCCAGCCCCATCTCACAAAAGGATGAGACCTACATTCCCCTACCCACCTTTGGTTTCTGCAGGGAAAAAAGTCCAAAAACCAGGTGTGTAGCCAAGAACCAAGTCACCATGTGTCTCTGAGCGTGGCAGCCAGAGGACTAGTTTATGCCAGGCTTAGCTCTTGGTGCACACTACAGGCATGATCCAAGGCAGTGAGGGGAAGCCTCCAAGGAAAACAATAAGATAGGAGAAACTCAAATTTTTGGCATGTGGTGAAATACAGCTATGTCAGCAAAGTTTCATTTGCAATCTGTGCAGTGAACATAGGTGGGAATTCAGTGTCTGGATTTGCAGCAGCAGCTTGTGATTCAGTGTGATGACTCAGGACTTTCGGTTTCTCTGCAAGCAAAGGCTGCTCAGACCTTACTCAGGCAGAATTTCCATTTTTCATGACAAGAGGCCATGTCTTGCTCTCCTAGATCTTGTTCTGATAAAGCTAATATTGCTAACTCACAGCATTTCAGAAATTTTGTACACAATCATCATAGCCCTGAAAAGAGTTGTAACCATTGTTTGTTGGTTTTATAGGCACCTTCGCTGTGCTTAGAAGTGATGGTGTCACCCTCTTTCTGAAACCCACTGATCTGATGCTGTATCTGCCAGATCTCCCTGGGATCAGGAGGTGAAATAGTCATTCCCACACCGCACTCCCTCAGATACAGATGCTAAAGGCAACTCTTATTCCCAATTTTGATTTTGTAATGTGGCTGCAGTGTATTTCTATGTACCACCCCTGCAGCATCACCCTATACAAGTCGAAAGGGTCCAGCTTCTTGAAGCAGAGGGCACCCAATGTGTCCAACACCTCCAGTGCTTTGCCTGCCTCTAGGTGACAGCAGGAGAGGGCAATATGATTTATATCTGGGTCAGGCATCATTAAACAACACAGGATTTGGAATAAATGAAGTATAAACAAGTCACTTCAGGTGTTGGAAAGGATGAGGTAGAAGTAAATATGAGTGAAGCTTTGATTCTAGAAAGAGCTGAGTGAACACAGACCTTGCAACACTTGGGAAGGTATAGGAAGGAGGCAGACTGTAGCCTTTGGAAGCATAAATCATAGACCATATCTATCTTCTCCAGTCATTAGGAGAAAAGAGCGAATGATAGAAAAAGAGAAAGGAGAGGAGGTCAACACAGAAGGGTTAAAGGTTAAGTTCCTGATTGCCAGGATATGAAAGGTAATGGCCCCAGATGCCTGTGAATTTCCTTTCAAAAGAGGCATCACAATTTAATGCACTCTTTTAGTACTACCGCTTTCATGTCAACTTCCTCATGTTCCAAAACTGTCTTTTCTTCTGCTATTAGTATGATAGCAATTCACATACCGTGGTCTTCTGATGGACCTTGATGTTTTTGACATGTTACGTCAGGGCAGTGAATCTGTTAGAAACATAACCTGCTCCTGCTGA
>NW_010120393.1:67959-69387 GCF_000699245.1 Pterocles gutturalis
TTGCCACTGATGTCTACCGTGATGCGGAAGGTCCAATTCTGATGACTAATGGCATTAGTCACATCTTTACTGGAACCTGTTGTTTATGAATGATTCCAAAATGTTTGTTCAGAGAGCTCAATTTAGATGCAAACATCACCAGCTTGTACTCCATTTTATGATACCATGAGCTCTCGAACTCTGGTGTATGTCACCCACAGTCTGCAGGCTGCCCACTGCTCTCATTTTAAGTGAGGGATTTGCATTTTGGAGGGCAGGTAGTGTATAAAGGGCTCTTTCTTACAACAAGCACTGTACAGCATGGGAAAGCCAGAGAAACTGTCTATCTCTTAGACCAAAGGTTTCAAGGTTGAAAGGTTACAAGTTGGTGGTGAGAATCATGGTCCCTCCTTGGTCATTTTCTACTGCTAAACAAATGGGCAGTCCCGTTGGAAAGGATGAGCATCAGCGCCTTAGATGTAGCCCATTCACCTCAGCCATCCTATAGAAATAATAAATTAAATTTTTGTAGACCCTTTACTACAGGCAATGGCCTCAGCTCCCTCATTCCCTCATGGAGGGCAAAGGAAATGGCAGGGGATGTCCCCTGGGCCACCCTGCAGCTATGTGGTCACATGCGGATTAGTACCTCTGCCCAGGTTCCCTAATTCCTGCCTCATAGAGGGTTGCTGGACCCACATCGGCTGCAACTGGGTCCAAAAAAGGTCCTTTCTGGGGTTGAGGGAGGAAAGTGTGGGGGCTGTCTCCTCCCTAGGTTCTCTGGGCAGAGGGGCAGTAACAACTAGCAAACCTCTGCTGCTTTTAGCATCACTCCTACTCCAAGCACATGGCCCCACGTGGATATTAGACGGGGAAATCATTTGTGCTATGCCTTGATCTCTCAGCTAAGCTCAGGGCCCTGTTCTGTATATGCTTAGTTTGTGGTCACAAGTGTCTAGGACTTAAACAGACAGAGCAGAGCAAGGCAACATTCTCTCTCTATTGCAGGGACAAAGGATTGGTGGCTGGCAGGACAGACAGCAAGGCAATGGTACCCACAGCTCAGGATGGGAACTAAAACTGAACCTACAAAGCCTTGCCCCCAAATGCAACCACAAGCTCACCCTTCCTCCTTGTAAGCCTTTTCAAGTCATTCTCCTCTGCTCAGACACAAGAGACAGAGTCCACAGTACTATAGTGGGTAAATGGGGTTTACTGGCTTCTAACTGGGGTAATACAGCACTTACCCTCTTCTCATGTACAGTGAATAGATCAGAGTTCACCTGCTGTTTTGGAGAGGAGCTTGAAGTGCCTGGGTAATCAGAAGGCAGCTCTGAACATGTCCTGAGGGTTGCCTAACGGCTGAACTACTGCACCTGCCTGCCCCTAAAGGATGTAAAAAACTGATGCACAGATCCAGTGTACGCAACTTATTTTTGTATCCTCCAA
>NW_010120393.1:69397-71790 GCF_000699245.1 Pterocles gutturalis
CAGGAAGCTAGTCTCTGTGTAAATAGGCCACTAAACAGATTTATGTCACATCGGCACTTCTCAGAACATCAGACATGGATATCGCCATTTTTGGGGATGTGGGATGTAAGATGAATAGATTTCATACCATGACTTCCAAGCCTCCATACTGGGACTTCTGATCAACTGCCCTATTCACCACAGTTATGGCAGTTATTTATGTTAAACAGATTAAAGGCCGAGCAACTTAGATTTTCTCTGAGTGATGTGTTGTTTCAGCTTCTTTTGTGTTAAAATTTGTCTGCAGTAATGATGAAATACCATACTTGCCTTCCCCTAGGATAAAAATTTGCTTGTGGACTCATGTTTATCTATGTCGTGTTAGAGTAGAAACATCTCCTGGTGAGGGGTCAAACAGGCTGGTTCCAGATGACCATTACATATTAAAACACCTAATTCTTTACACATCTTGCGAAAAAGATGTCTATGTCAGAAGCAGTGGGAAAGACTTTGTCATCTCCCATAAGAACAATTCTAACACATGTTCGGCCCAGCTCTTTTCCCACTGAAGTCACCAACCTAATTCCTAGAAATTCAGGCAACTAGTACTTCTTTACGTACAATAAGCTGGAAGACTCAAAAGTAATCAACTCCTTCTGTTATTCGCAGCTTTGCTATTTATTGTGATTAGAGTCAGACTCTTTGGAAACACTTTCTAACACCGTTTAAAGACTTTCAATTTTCTGTTTTATGTAATGTAACCATTTGGAAGCTTTTGTCCAAAAATAGCTCCACAAGTATTCTTCTACCACAAGTATAATGGGACGACTACATTACTACAAAAATTCTGGAAATTTATACAAATATGATGACAAATCTTCCTCTGTTTGATTCAGGCTTCTTGTGCCTGCTTTCTCTCCCCACCTCCCACCTTCACCCCCATATTGGTCTGTGCTAATGATTAATTAGCAGCTTGGCTCTTATTTTGGTACAATTACCTATTGTAAGAATCCATTAGATAAGGAGGGAGAAGCTACAGCGGTATCACACTCAAGCAGGGACGCAGCCCTTGTTCTTCAGTGCCTTTGCCAGGCTACAAAGCCCCATGTCCCCACCATGGGCAGATGCTTACTTATGTCAGCTCTGCAGCCTGGCTGGGAACATCTGGCCAAGGGACAGGCAGAAGAGCTGGCAAAGAGATGTTTCGGGTGAAGGTGAGAGAGAGGCTTTCCCAGAGTAATGCCAGGAGCAAAAGAGAGCAGAAGTTTGCATGATACTTTTGTAACCTGCTCCTCCTGAGCTTTGCTGCTTCTTAGTAGCGCTAAAGGTTTAGAGTATCTGTGCACCAGAAAGCTTTCCTAAATCAATAGTCTCCTGTCGCTACATAAATACCTAACTGGAGCAAAGATGTTTATTTTCAAAGTGGGAGATGTTACTCCTGTGACAATGTTTTATTAAAGTTATTTTCATCCTGAACCTGCAATCTTTAGACAGAGACAAGACTCCCCTTGATTTCAGTGCAAGCTTTGTCTGACTAAGGATTTCAGAATTAGCTCTTTGCTTTTATTTTTATTGAAAAGCAAGCCTGTGCTTGACAAGAAAAAAAAACAGTAAGTGGATCACGTCAGGGAGATGAGTTCCTGTGAGAAATTTCTAGCAGGAAAAACACAGCTTTACGATTACATGGCAATAAGTTACAAGGTTGAAGTTTTAAGAATTTTCCAGGAGAAAAAAAATGTTAATGCACTAATGTGAAGGGCACCTGTTCCACCAGGGGAAAAGCCCAACCCAGCATATGCCTCTGGTACCTCTTCATCAGAGAGCAGCTACACCAATGAATAAAGGTTGAATAACAAGAAAATATTTCCATGAAAATTAGAAACATCCATGGAATTAAACGCATTTTAACCTAAGGATGTCTGAGCGAAGATTGCACATCAATCTGGCCACACTTTGTGCCACCAAAGGGGCCCTGATCCCAATGGGGGCTAGAAGCCCACCGGGAGCAGCAGCCCTGCGCCAGCATGCTTCCCTCCACCAGAACTACCCAAACCGCCCCTTTGCAGAGAGGAGCCACACAGCACCCAAGCCCTGCAGGGTTGGGGAGCACATAAAGCTCTGCAGCCAACAGTAGTTGCAGAGGCTCAGAAATGGCAGCGGAATGGCTGGGGTGGGCCTGCCCAGGGCAGGGGGCTGCCCACCAGCCCTGCTGTGCTGTGCAGGCAGGCAAGAAGTACCTGGGGAGCAGGGCAGGCACAGGAGGCCAGGGACATTTGGCATGGGACAGTCAAACACAGAGCCAGGGCTTCACTTGGCGCCTGTCCACTGCCTCCAGGCATCAGTGGACCCCAAAAAACTTAGGGTAAAATGCCAGCAGGGCAGGGGCATCTACTGGCTCGCCTGGCAAACAGGAG
>NW_010120393.1:71861-72136 GCF_000699245.1 Pterocles gutturalis
GTTTTTTTTGTTTGTTTTAAACCAAAAATTCCCACTGGGAGTAGAGGGTTGTGAGCTCATTCATCGCTCAGCCTGCCGCCGCTTGCTGAGCCCCAGTGTGTGCTTCTGTGCCCCGCTGATGCAAGTGGGTGCCCCCAGAAGTTCATCCTGGCTCTGGTTTGACCAAAATCAGGGGATCGGTGCTGCTGCAGGCACGGAGCCAGCAAGGGGGAATGTAGGGATGCATTTGCTGTGGGTGGTGGTGCTGTGATACAGTAAAGCCCAGCAACCCCATT
>NW_010120394.1:0-272 GCF_000699245.1 Pterocles gutturalis
AGGACACCCCGAGCCCCCCCTTTCCTCTAGATCCACAGAGCTGCTGTCCCCCACCGCCGTCCACCTGGACCAGGAGAACATCGGTTCCATCGGGAGGCTCCAGAGCCTGCGGGGGATCCACAGCCTCTACCTGCAGCAGGTGAGGCACCAGGGCCGGCGCGGGGCTGCGGAGACCAGCCCTGGTCCTACGGGCTCCTCGGGAGCACCACAGTCACCCCGAATCAGTGCCACCGATGGAATTCAAGCGAGTGTCTGGTGTCAGCCGTTGGGTG
>NW_010120394.1:325-1778 GCF_000699245.1 Pterocles gutturalis
CTCCCTGTGCCATCACAGCCCCACACCCCCTCCATAGACCTCCCATGGCAGTGGTGGGACATCACGTCACCCCTGTGAGGTTGGAGCAATCCCAGGGTACTCCCAAAGTCTTATTTTTTTCACGCAGTTTTTCATGTTGCCTTTTTTTTTTTTTTTTTTTTTTTTTTTTCCCCCAGAACCAAATTGAGAAGATTGAGAACCTGGGCTGCTTTCCCAACCTGCGGTACGGGCACCTCCTCTCCCCAAGGAGATCACTTTCCATGGTCAGAGGAGAGCGGGGCTCCCTCCTTCCCTTGGCAGAGCCAGGGGGGGTTTGGGTCGCAGCCCTGACAGCCCGGTGCTGCTGGCTCTGACCCTGGGGGCTGTGGCCTCCCCCCAAACTCGCCCCACTGCCCTCCCTGTGCTCTGCAGATTCCTCTCCCTGGCTGGAAACCGCATCCGCAGAGTGGAGAACCTGCAGCCCCTGCGTCACCTGCGCGCCCTGGACCTGTCCCACAACCAGATCCAGACGCTGGACCCAGGTGGGAGGTGGGGAAGGGGCTGGATGTGGCCAGGTTCCGGGGAAACGCCGGCAGACCCCTGGTCCAGGCTGTGCCAGGGCTTCTGCCCCTTAGGTCCCAGCCAGAGCCCCAGCAGACCCCCCTGAGCTGGTGGGGGTGACCCGGTGTGACCCCCACGGAGCCACATGCCCAGGTTTGAGCCGTCCCTTCGGCTGCAGACTCCAGGTGTCTGCTTCCACCTCGTGTCCCGCTTCGGCTCAGCTCAGCCTCGGGGATTTCAGCCTCTTGGCAAAGCTGCTCCAGCCTGGACAACCCCTCCTGCATCCTTCAACTGGCTCCTCCTGTGGGTGATTTTTGGCAGAAGAGGGAGGGGCAGAGGGGTAATTCCTCCCTCCCTTCCTCGTAGCCTTTTGCTCATTTCCCCTGGGAAGGGGAAAACCCTCCGTTCTCCCACGGGAGATGCTCAATGCACATTCCCTCCCTCCCTGCCTCAGTTTCCCCAGCTGTGAAGTGTCAGGCTGCTTCCCACAGCAGGGCTGTTGCCTCGGGAGTGGCTGAAGAGCTGCAGGAGATGGGGAGCAGGAAGGTTTGCTGGAAGGGGGGTGCTCAGGTCCCATCTCAGCACCCTTCCACCTTCCCTTCGATCTCTGCAGACGAGCTGCCCCGCAGCCTCCGGCTCCTTGACTTAACGGGAAACAAGTGCACCCACCAGCACGGATACAGGTGGGTCAGGGGAGCGGAGGGGGAGAGCAAGCCCCCCAAAGCCACATGAGCCCCTCAGCAGGGTACAGCCCCACCCCAATATCAAATACAGCTTGAGCCCCCCACCCCAACCCCAGAAATCTGAACCTCTGCTCTCCAGCCAGGCCAGGCTGTGGGGTGGGCTGTGCAGAGCGATGCTGGGGGGGACGGTGACAGGGGCTTCAGTGTGACCCGGACCTGCGATGGTGCAG
>NW_010120395.1:0-10243 GCF_000699245.1 Pterocles gutturalis
CTCAGGACCGTCGCCTGGGTCGGAGGGGGTGGAAGCATCTAGGAAAGAGCAGAATTCCCAGCTGTCGGAGAGGATATCGGAGGCGGTGAAATCGAGGGGTCCCAGCTCGAAGGTGCCTCCTCCTTTCTCGCTGCTGGAGGTGCTGCTGGCCGTCGCCGTCGTCCAGTCATCTGGCTCCAGCTCGAACTCGAAGTCGGACGTCAGGCGGTCAATCTGGCTCACCACCTGCGGACAGACGGATGGACAGATGAGCAGAGATGGGACCCTCCCAGTTTAGCGGAGGCGGTGAAATCGAGGGGTCCCAGCTCGAAGGTGCCTCCTCCTTTCTCGCTGCTGGAGGTGCTGCTGGCCGTCGCCGTCGTCCAGTCATCTGGCTCCAGCTCGAACTCGAAGTCGGACGTCAGGCGGTCAATCTGGCTCACCACCTGCGGACAGACGGATGGACAGATGAGCAGAGATGGGACCCTCCCAGTTTAGCTCCATAATCACACCCCATCCCTAAATCTCTGACATTTTTCCCCCAGCACCAGCAGTGTCATGAGTTGGGAGGTCTCAGCCCAAGTGGAGCCACCCCTGCGAACCCGGACCGAAGCCTTGGGTGCCCCTGGGTGCTCAGTGTGGCAGATGGACCTTTCTCAGGGTGGCTCTGGGGTCCGCCTTGTCCCCTGGGAACCGTGGGTGTCACCCAGCATGGTGTCCCTTGGTCCCTCACACTTGCCCATGGGGAGCCACCAGCAACCACTGCCTCCTCCTCATGCTGGAAAAGGCAGCTCTGCGGGTGGGGAAACTGAGGCAGGGGGGGGAAAATGTCCTAAAGGCGTGGGACAAAATACACGGGAAAGTAGGAGCGCTGCGGGGACAGCACTGTCACCCCCCACCTTGGCTGGGATGCTGATGGGCTCAGTCCCCAGTCCTCCATCTCGCAAGGTGTTGGGTGTATCAAGACCCATGGTGGCTTGCGGGTGGGGTAGTGGCCCTGCCATGCTGCAGGGGACAGACCCCCCATGAGGCATGAGTAAAACAAGTCCTTAAAAAATTAAAAATAATAAATGTAATGTCCTAGCTGGTGTTCAAGCCATGGGCAGGGCTGGAAGGGGGGAGGAAAGACCTCTAATGACTCCCATGGACCGTAGTCTCCATCGAGTGACCTTGCCAAGATTTCAGCTGCAAGAAGCTCATCACCCACCTTCAAGTCTTTAATCAAGGTCTGTCCAGCACCAAGCACAGCACTAATCCTGCCTGGGGGTCCCCAGTCCCACCTGAGCACCCGCTGGAGCCATCACCACATCTCTGGGAGCATCGTGGTATTTCCTGGCTGGGTTTCTGTGTGTATCTATGCATGCGGGGGCGTGGGTGGCTTGCTTTTGTGGGAGAGGCAGAGCACGACGTGAAAATTCAACTCGGCAGCAGTTTGAAGCGCATATTTTTGGCAGGGTTGCTGGCTCGCCTCCCTCCCCACTCTGCGGGGGAGCTGGCAGGGGGCCTGGCCGGTCCCAGCGCTGCCAAGGAGGAGGTGGGCAGCGGCAGACGAGTGGAGGGGACTTGGGGGAACCCCTCGATAACCCTCATACCTGTTGGTGCACCCAGTTGATGCATTTTGTCCTCCCCTCCCCACCAGCCATCCATGGGCATTGGTGCCCCCCGACTTTATTCCCCAGCCCTCCCATCCCACATTTGCTCACATTTGGGAGCAAAACCCCTAATTTTTCTTGGCTTTTTCCAGGTGGTTTCTCCATGCATAAATGTTTTTTTTGGTTATTTTGCATTACTGCCTTTTCCTCCTCATCTTTTTCCTTCCCCTGCTCTTCTGCACGTCCTTTCCTGGTGGAAATAAGCCACAAATTTCCCAGAATAAGGGAGAGAACACAGATCAATGGGTGATATCTTGCCAGACACGTTTTGTTTCCTTCTCATGCCACCAAAAAGCCCTGCCACATCTCCACCCATGCCATGGTTCATCAATGGGTGTTGGACCTTCTCATCCACCAAGACTAATTAATCATGGCACATCTCTCCATCATTTTTATGCTTCTGTTATCCCATAACTCCATTTTTTTTTGAGCACTTTTGCATGGGAAAACTGAGTCCTTGGGCTCAGACACCCCATCCCTGGGTGACCAAGGGCAGACACCCCAAATCTGCTGTCATACTTGTCCTTGGTCTCCGCATCCCTCTGCTAGATGTCGGTACGCGGAAGTTTGGGTCAACACCATAAACCACTGGAAACGCACCATAAAGCATGGCTCAGCAGGGCTGGCTCCTCGCTAAGCCCTCATGGGCAGGGTTAAGGGTAATTTAATATTTCTGAACATCGGAAACCAGGAGCCTGAGGGGACGATTATGCTGTCAGCAGGTGAAGTGGCTCCGTTACACTCTGCTGACCTAATTTTAATAAATTTCTCATTTTTGAGCTCCAAATTTCCCTTCTTTGATAACTCTGCCCACGCAGCTCTCCTGCTCTGCCAAGCTCCCGAGGAAACAGCGCTGAGAATGCGGGACCCTCCCTCCCTGTTTGCTTGTTGGGGGGATCCAGCCATAGGCACGCAACACCCCCTTTTATAAATCAGCTGCAGGTCCCTGCTGGACATCTCCAGGCTCTGGCTGCAGCCAGGACCATTTCTCAGGTCATCAGATGCTGCGTGACAACCTGGGGACAACCTGGTTGAGGCTCTCTGGAGGACAAATTAGTGTCACCTCCATGAGGGCACAGCTCCAAGGGGCACAGGAGTGGGGTGATGGGGCTGGATGGATGCTTTTGCTGCCTGGTACAAACATGGAGCAGAGAGTCAGGTAGCCTCTGGGGATGGGGGGACCCCTTCTGAGGTGGGACCGGTTGGTGTCACCAGGAAAATGCAGCTTGAAGGGCTGGGGATTGCTGCCCGGCGGCATGTTGGACATGTTGGTGATAAAAGTTGCCAAAAAACCATATTTTCAGGGAAAAAGGGTGCAGTAGAGCCTGGATTAAGTTTGGGTTGGAAATGAGGAGCACTCCCACCATCAGCCCTGAGGACATGGTGATGGGCACTAATAAACCTCCATCAGTCCCAACTGGGATCCCCACCCCGCCCTGCCCATGGCCCAGGAACTCCTGTAAGCTCAGCCCAGGACTAGCAGAACCCTCCTGAGCTGCCCTAAGCCCCATGGCTGGTTTCTCTCCAGGATGGACCTCTTGAAGGTATGTTGAAGTCCATCCCTGGTCCTGCGTCTTGGACCTCCATCACGTCCCCATCTCCTGGGGGGACTTTGGGTCCCCAAAGCCGAGTAGTGCTGGGGACAGTGAGCTGAGTGCTTCTCATCCCAGGCAGCAGAAGGCAACAGGCTTTACCTAAGCTCCCCACCCATGAACTCTGACTTAGTTTTCTTGCCTCCTTGCCCACGCAAGACTTCTGGGGAGGGCAAGCAGGGACCCATCTATCCTTCAGGCTTTGGCTTTGATGGGTGCTGAGGGTGAGCTAGGAGCATCCGTGCCAGCATCCGCAAGAAAGTGTTGGAACCAGAAAAGGCAATTACTGCTGTTCCCAATGCACCACAAGATGGTTTTTTCTTTTTCTTTTTTTTCTTTTTTCCTTTTTTCCCCCTCTTTTCTTTGGGGTAGAAAAGGTGAAAATCGAGGAAAAGAGGAAAAAAAAAATGATGATGTGACCTCTTCTTTCTCGGTGACAAGAAAGAATTAGGAAAAAGGGCAGGAAACAAGCTGCTCCCGGGGAACACCTGGCTATTATTATTTTTTAATAAGGCAGCAAATGATTCTGCTGAAACCCTCAGCTAAAATGAGCCCACCTCTGTTTTCATAAAGGCCCAGTGATTATACCACTGGGTTCAGGGCAAGCATCAATCTGGGCTTTTGAGTTGGGTCCCTGCTCCTCCTCATCCTCGTTAAAGGGACATGCTGTGATTTGGGCTTGGTGGGTGCCAGGAGGAGGCATGTCACCATCCCAGTCCTCGTGCCCATCCTGGTCCACATCCTGGTCTTTGTCCCCATCCTGGTCCTCATCCCCATCCATCTTAGTCCTTGTCCCCATCTTGATCCCCATCCCAGTCCTCAACCCCATCCATCCTGGTCCTCATCCTCATCTTGATCCCCGTCCCAGTCCTGGTCCCTATCTATCCCAGTCCTCGTCCCCATCCTGATCCTCATCCACATCAGTCCTGGTCCTCATCCCCATCCTGATCCTTGTCCCCATCCCAGTCCTCACCACGGCACACAGGGATTAGTGTCACATCACCGGTGGCTCACTTGGGGCTATTTTTAGGAGTGCTTTCTATTTTAACTAGTTGGTGGTGGAGGTGGGGGGTGGGTGTTAAATACCTACATGAACACTTGGTATCCTCAGAGGATTTAAATGTAAAGTAGGATTTGGGTTTTTCTCCCCCCCCTTTTTCTCCTTCCTGAGGTAGGTTGTCAAAGATTTGGAGCTGAGGCCACTCATGCTGGCAGAGGGAGCCAGGGGGAGAGTGATGGGGAGGGACAGATGGAGCAGATCCTATCCTGCTGCCTGGGATGGGGTGGTTTGGGATGATGCTCTCAATCCCTTGGGAATTGGGGGGCTCTGTCTCAGGTGATGAGGGGGTGCCCTCAGGTGATGAGGGTCCCGATGTGTGCTGGAGGTGTCATCTAGGTGACCAAGAGTGGACGTGTCACCTTTTGGTGACAGCAGAGCATCCCTGCTCAAACTGAGGGGACCTGCCAGCAGGAAAACAGGGAGAAAAAATAATTCCCTATGATCTCATGGGTGGTGTCATCAAGGGGCCTCATCCTGCTGTGCCTCAGTGCCCTGAAAGCAGGTGCTGGGTGGCCAAGGGATGCTCAGCTCTCACCCAAAGTGACAAGCTTTGAGCAGCCAGAGGGTGGACTGGAGCGAGGCAGAGGGATGGGCCCATGCAGAGACAGGCACCAAGCAAGGGTGCGCTAAACCAGTTCACCTCCACCCCAAAAACCAGCTCCCACCACTCGGTGCTGGGAGCTCCCCTCACCCCATGTACTGTCAGTGCACCCAAGGGCAGTGCTCGCAGCCAGGAGCTTTCCAGATCAAAGCTTGGGTGTCCCAGCTTCCACATTTTGGCCGTGCTGTTTCCTTTCCTACCGCAGAGCAAAACCTCCTGGAAGCTTGAGAAGATGTTGGAGAGGGGAGGGACGAGGCAGGAGGATGAGAGGGGACTTCAAAGGCTTCGTGGCCGGTAATTGGTAATGCGTAGTCCCGAGGCTGGGGAAGGAGGTGGAAGATGGTGGGATCAAAGCGGTGTGATCTAACGGCCCCTTCATCCCGGCACGGCCTTTGAAGCGGGTGGGCAAAGCAGACTGGTGCTCGGGGCGGGTACTGCTGGGTGAAGAGGGGGTCTGGGGTGGGGAGATCAAAGCAGGGGTGTCTTTGCTTCGACATCGGGGGAGTGTCCGCTAAGCTGCCCTCCTGCCATGGTTTTTTTCCCAATCCAGAGCAAAGCATGTCATCCCCAGCCAGGCTGGGAGAGGAGCAGGGATTTTTGTGCCCCCCCCAGACCCCATGGTCCCTTGGCTGCTGGCTCAGTCCCCATCCCTCCCTATCCATCCCCATCGATCCCTATCCATCCCTGTCTCCATCCATCCCCATCCCTCTGCAGCGCACCTCCAGCAGCATTTTTGGGGTCCAAAGCATATGGCACATGGAGGGGATGTGCAATGGGACCACGTGGCCCATGCCAAAAATCCCCAACCTATACCCAAAGCATCCCAGAGGTGTTTCACACTGTCGCCTTGAACATCACTTCTTCCCTCCACAGAGGAAAAAAGCCACCCTGAAGCCTCTGGCAGAGCCCCCACAATCCCACAGCCAAATTCTCCCGGAGCAGGGACCTTCCCACATCTCCCAAACCGCTTCCCGGCGCAGGCAAGTTGAGTAAATATTTAATAAGGAATAAATGATTAATTGGAGCTCACCAAGAGAAGCTGGGTTACAGGGGCCCCTGAGCTGATGCTTATAAATGAGCGTGCCACGGATCCCAGGATCATTTCCTAGATCATCAGCCACTAAATAGTTGGAAATCATCGCGCGGATCTCTAAAACATGTTGTTATTATTAGAATAATAAGCCGCTTTCTCACCGTGAACTTTCCCAAGTGTTCCCAGCTAATCACCTATTGATTACGATGTGATTAAGGTATTTATTCTCATAAGGGGCTTGCAGGGAGGATTTTCCTCCTGCCAAAAGCTTGGAGGGGACCCCTCTGTGCTGCTTCCCAGCGTGGTGGGACCCCAGTGCTCCCACATCACGGGGTGCAGGGCTGACAGCACCCTTCCCACGGGATTTTGGAGGGGGTAGGGAGACTTGCACAGATATTTGTTTTTATTTCCCAGCTCTGAATAGACTCCACGGTTGGTTTTTGACCCCCAGCACCAAGCAAAAGGATCCCCCAAGGCTGGGAAGGAGCTCAGCCTTGCCATGGAGATGGCTGGGACCTCCTGGAGCATTTTTTTTCCTCTGTGGCATCAGCCTTATTCCCAGAGGAAAAGGCCGGGGTTGGCAGGAGGTGCGTGGGAGGGCAGGCAGTGTGGCAAGCACTTGGCGGAAGCACCTTCCCTTGCCTGCCTCCTGCCTGCTTTCTACTTCCAGTGTGCCATTTCAATCAAAGATTTTTTAATAATCATTTTCCCCGCACATAATACAGCCCTGTCTTGGAGTGCTGGGGAATAATTATATACACAAAAGGGAAAGAAAAAAAAGCGGAGAAACTGGTAAAACACCATCCTGAATCAGACGGACATCTGGAGTGACAGCCTTCAGGTGGGAACCGCTCCTGGGAGCTGGGGATGGTGCCTGAACCAGGCTCTGGTCTCGCGTTGCATCCCCAGGGATGGGCCAGCGGAGCAGGGGGGTGCCCTGGGGTCCCCTACCGAAGCCTTCACCTGGAGCATCCCCCAGTCCTGCCTGAGTCCAGGACTCAATCTCAGCTGAAGCTGGGAGAAAAACCTTCTGTGAGCTGGAGCTGGCTGTGCCTGGAGCTGGCGAGTGGTTTCGGAGCAGGAATCATCCCTGGGTGAAAGCTCTCATGCCCACACAGGGATTTTGATGGTTTTGGGGCTGCCGAGGTGGTTATGACCTGCCTGCTTCTCCCAGACCTGCAATGTCCTGCTACCCAGCTCCTCTTGAAGGAGAACTTGGAAGGAGCAGGTCCAGCATCAGCCAGTGCCTTCCAGCATCACCCAGCAAAGGTTTTCCAGCTCCATGGGTGTGTCTGGTGCGGCAGGATTGGGTCCACTGCTGCCCTCACCGAGCACATCCAGCCCCGTGCCCCCAGCCTGCTGGCCAAGTCCCGAGCAGAGGAGATTGCCACCAGGATGGACATTTCCACCATGGCATCTCCGTTGGAGAATACACCAGTATCACAAGTGCCAGGGCCCCACGGGCACTACCAGGCTTTAACGACCCTGAGCAGCCCCTCCTGGGACCCCCACCCGTGAGCCCAGTTATGTTCAGGGTCATCAGTCCCTGCCTGGGGCTGCAGGGCTGCTTGTCCCCAGCCTTGTCCCCATGGCCTGGCCTGCACCTCCAGCTGAGGAAGAACATCACTACATGCAAGGTAGACAACCACAGCGACTTATTTTTCTTTATCATCTTCTACAGCTCACAATTTGCCAGCCTGGTGTCTACCACCGACTTTTCTGGGTGGGCTTGAAAAAGGTTTCCACTGAGGGTGCTCCCATCGCGCTCACTCAGAGCAATATGGAAGACAAGAAGTTGAATTTCCAAAGTCTCTAATACTCAACATCTGCTTGGTTTGGGGAAAACCAGACCTCTGCTTCTTCGGAGTTGCTGGAGCCCAGCTGGACAGGTATGTTTTAGCTCCTCCTCTTGTACTGAGTTTTGTGCTGTTTTATATAAATTCAACTAATTGCTGCCAAGTTCTATGCATACACTGTAGGAGTTGTGGAGAAGGGTTGATGTTTCAGACCCACCTCATGGTGGGGACATTGTGGCTGGCTCTGTGCTGACCTGGCCGTGTCGCTCCGTGATGTGAGGAGCAATTCCAGGGCAGCTATGGGATGGAGCTATGGGAGGTCACCAGTGTCTGGAGATGTGCCATCTCCTTGTCAGAGTCATCTCCAGACCATAACACATCCCAGCACCCTCTGGAGAAGCCACATCATGGGGCAGGGATGCCCTCCCTGGCACAAAGACAGGGTGTCCCCAGGGTAAGGGGCAGATGACGGTGCCCTCTGGCCACCCTCTGCTCCTCAAAGCGCAGGGACCTGCTGCCCTCTTCTACCCTCCAAAGCTGTTCCTCCTCCTTTGAACCTGCTCCAAAACCACGTCCCCAGGGGAATGTCCCCTTTACCCCTCCCCTGTGTCCCCAGGCCACCTTCTCCTCTTCTCTGCCCTGATGCATGCTGGTACAACCTGATTTGGGCAGCCCATCAAGGATGCCACAGGGATGCTCAAGGTCCTTTTGACCTCAAGAAGTGGACGGAGAACCCATGGAGCCACACGAAGCTTGACAGGACCCAAGGGGACAGTGTGGGGGGACGTGGCATCACCATGGTGCTGGCCTCTCTAACATCCCCTGTTCTGAGTGGAGCCATCCTGAAGGAGGACACTGCATCCCAGGGGATGCTTCAAGATGGAAGATGTCACCTCCCTGACCACGGCCACATCTACACCAAGGATGATGTTGGTTTAGCTGCATCAATGCTCTCTTGGTGGCACCCAAGTGTCACCAACCTGCATGGGACTGCTCCGGTCCAGCCCCATGGCAAAACCTCCACCAATTTCAGCCCTTCCCAGGAGGATGCAAGCTTTTGTGAGGCTCTGGATATAACGTCATCACGCTCGGCTCAGGCCACGGAGAGGATGCAAACACCTGCCTGCCCCATTGCAAAAACAAGCTGCCACGCCATCCTCAAGGCTACCGCACGCTTTTCATTCACCACTTCCCCCATCACCTCCAGAGACCTCCTAAATTACCAGCCCCATCCAGATCCCCTTCCTCTGGGAATCTTTGAGCCACAAAAATACTAAATTTCCCACCAAACCACCTCTGCCATGCCTCCACACTGGGAGGAAACTCCAACCACACTCTGTATGTGTGTATATATACATTTTTTTTTTTTTTTGAGGAGCAATGGACCCTGACAGCCAAGCTGTGAGATAACGGGTCACTTTGGCCCCTTGCCCACCCCATGGACTCCCCCCTCATTGCACTCAGAGCACATGCCAGTATCTTGGGTGCTCTCTGCAATGGCCAGAGGGACCCACTGCCCCATCTCCATCCACATCCCTGCTTTGAAAAGGAGCCTGAAAACCACCCCTAAGGCAGAGCAGAGCCATGCCTACAGCACAGCAACAGCACCACCAGCTCCTCCAGCCCCAGCATGTGACCCACCACCAGTACCCATGGGACTGGTACCTCAGCCGGACCCCTGACCCCCACCAAACCCTGGTGTCAAGGTCAAGAGCAATTTTGCAAACTGTGGCTATTTTTTTTCATCCCCCTGCCTTTTTGAACATCCTATCCCAAAACAGCTGGGCTGTGCCACCCCCGGTCCCTCCTGGGGCTGATGGGTGCTGAGCTGGCTCTGCTCCCCCCAGCCTGGCCCTGAAGGCAGGGGACAGGCAGTGGGATGGCGACAGGGGACCCCCATTTGAGGCCATCCGCACAGGGATGTGATGACACTGCAGAACTTTCCTACCTCCCGGAGCTCCTTGGCCACCTCCTTGAGCTCCTGTAAGATGCCTTCCAGTTGGCCAATGACCATTTTCATCCGATTGCGGATCCTTTCCCTTTCACAATTATTCTTGACGCTGCTGCTACAATTGCTGCTGCTGCTGCTGTTGGGGTGGTCACTGGGCTGCCTGTCCTGGCAGGTCCGGGAGTCCATCCTTCCCTACCGACCTCGGTTCCTGGTCCCAAGGGCTCTGTCCATCCTGCTCCCCTCTAACCGGGTGGCTTGGCGTCCGTACAGCCCCTCTCGGCCGGGGAGCTTTCAACATCTTAACGTGCCCCTGCCTTCAAGAACGTCCTGGCCGCACGCTCGCCTCCCTGCGAGGTTGGGGAGCTCCGGTTCGGAGCAGGGAAAAAAAGTCGGGATGCACCATGTGGAGTTGGGGATGCTGTAGAGGAGGCTCAGCTGGTGGCTGCGGGGAGATGCGGGGTGGCCATGGGGTGAGCACTGCCTGGTCCGGGCAGGGTTTCAGCTGCCTGCTGCGGTGGAGTGGGAGGAGGAGGAGGAAGAGTCCCTCGGATGTCCCAGGAAGCTAAAATCCTGCAGCTC
>NW_010120396.1:0-48806 GCF_000699245.1 Pterocles gutturalis
TTGTCAGTTTGTTGAGGCGCTCCCCCTCTCTCCACGAAGAGCCTGTGCGTCCGGGATTGTGGTTAGTTTCACCTCCTGATGGCATCACCAGGCTCTGCGATGGAGCCCCGGCGCTGGCGGGGAGCGCTGGCGCCTTACAAAGGTGGAAAAAGGTGGACAGCATAGGTCAGGGACACCGCATCGCGCCAGCAAATGGGTCACAGAACAGGCTACCGTGGGACAGAAATCCCTACAAAGTTAACTGTGAGCCTTTCCCTGTGCTTGTAAATCATGTAAAGTGCCTTAAATGCCAAGTATTTCTTTCAAGATCAAAAATTAGAAGGAGCAGTTAACAAAACACATTTCGTACTATCCGAAGTAACTTTCAAAGCCGTGAGCAAGGAGGTTGTTACAAGAGCCGTTTCCCTGTAGCAGGAGTCCAGAGTGCAAAGCTGGAGGAGGGAGTTTCTACTATGGGTGCACGGAGGATCGCAGAGGGGGCTTGCTTGCAGTTTTATCTGTAGTGGCTTATAAATAGAAAAAGCTCTTTAGGTGAGCAGCTACATAACTGTCACTGAGTTGACCTAAGCACTAAATTAAGAATTCCAGGAATACAAGAAGATTCCCAAAGTTATCTAGACGTGGATATTGTGCCTGGGAGGACTATATGGCACAGCGATAATGAGAAATCTCATTGTAAGGCTTCCTTCTGTCCTTTGCTAGCACAGTACTAGGGATATACTTCCAGTTCTCTCCAACCTGTTGCTTTTATATTTAGGATAACTTTTAAGATAAGGGTTCATCATTATACCTAATATCAGACTTTTCACATATCTTGAATACTTAAGTTATACATTAGAGTACATTATTTGATGACAGTGTTTTTAAATAGCTTAGCCAAGCTTCTGTAGATGCAAGCTTAAGGTAGGTTCTTATTCATCATTAGTTCGGAAGACAAACAAGCTACTTGAATGTTTTAGCTTTACAGCACCTCTGACTTTTCCCCTACCTCTTAATTCCTTCAGGGCTAAAACTTGAATCTTGCTCTCAGCCTGTTCAGAAAGATTATTATTAACAGTTATACGGAAGTTTCTGTATTAATTTCTTTTAGCGAGTCCTATAGATTTTTCCTCTTTCTAATTTCCTTTTCTCTCACCAACAGTTGAGAACAACTTCAAAAAAAATTATATATCTGATTCCCTTTTTCATCAAAGTGACAGGAGGGAGTATTTTTTATGGGGGGTAAGGCAGCCTTCACCCTTTTATTAGAAGTAGCCAGCCAATTGTACTTCCTTAATAAAGCTATCAACACTATTGTAACACTGTGAAGGGGTCTCAGCTGTAGATGCTGTGAATGGTAATGTCATAAGTTGAGAACACAGGCTCAGAATGATAAATCACATGAATGACTGAAAATAGGATCATGCAGCTGGTTATTCTGTTGCTCAAAAGCACACTTAATCTCATGAACAATTAATTATAAGAGGATGGATCCTCTTAGAATTTAGGAGAAAAACCAGGTTGCTTAAATATACAGAAATAAATGCTTATTTTTGATTTGGGCTTTGTTTTCTTAAACATGTCAATATCTCATCAGTTTTGGAGGTCGCTTTTGCTCAGTGTTAAATTTTCTTTCTGTCCAAACTTCTGCCACTTTATATCACTGCCCCAACATCCTACTATTGTTTCAAACAATTATAATTTTAGCAGGTTTTATACTTTTTATGAGGTTTTTGTTTTCCCAGCACCACTACTTCACAATGTAACTATATTGCCTTGATCCATCATAGTACACAGATGTCTCTTCTGAAATGCTGGGTTTGGTAAGAGTGGAAGAATACTTTGTCCCTCCCCTCCTTTATTTTCCATAAATATTTTTCTTCAGATGTCCCATGTACAACAGAGTTAGAACACATGCATTTTTTTTATGCTCTTGACTCCCACAGAACTATAACAATTTATTCTGCCTTAGGATTTACCATGTGTGTGCCTTGTAGTCTATAGAGGGAGAAGTCCTGGGTACTCCAAACAAGGACACCCTGTGAGTGTGGGATAAAATTTTCCAAGAAAAAAAACAACAGTGGAAATCCATTGCTGTACTTGTCTGGTTTCCTGTACTTTGATTATCCATGGAAGTTGCTGCAGGGGTATTGAGGTCAGGGCTGGAATGAAGTTCACATGCACTGAATCAGCTGCTGAGATTCCACTGTTGCCACAGTGACTGCTTTGATCCTTCTCAGTAGCCACTCTGTGTGACTTGGGAAGGCAAAGAGCAGCTGTCTGCACAGATTGCTGCTATTAGAGCAACGCTTCGTGTGTCTTTGTAGACATGCTCTAAAAGCCTGCTAGGAATCTGTGATGCAGGTGAAGACTTGTAGCGCTGCAAACCAGGCCCTTGCTGGGCTGTTTTGGCTGCTTGGTGCATTACCTCTGCAACCTGCAGCACGAGTAGGGAACAAAGCATTTTCTCTACGTGACTTTTGGAACCATTAACAAATCTGCAAGGTAAGGGTAAGCTCATGTCATTTTACCTCTGAATCTCTTCAAAGTCGTAAGTTCCCATACAGTTCAAATTGGGAGCTCTGTTTGGCAGTGTTGTGCTGTTGGCTGACAGTTTGTAGGTTTCTTTGATCTGGAACATACACTGCAACTCCTGCAAAGGGCAGCTATGCTGTACACCTGCAGATGTGAAACACTGCAGATGCAAAGTAAGTATGTGGAAGCAGATGGTTTCTCTCATGGCCTTGCAGAGGCAGATGTAAACCAGGTTATAAATCTTTTTAGATTAGGACAAAATGTAATTCTTTTGACTCTGTGTGTGGGAACAATTGCATCCAAGGGTATGGATCAGAAAGAGAAGCTGGAATGCGGAATATAAACCTTTCATATTGTGATAAACAACTACAAATAAAAATCTGATTGCTAATTAAATTTGCAAGTAATGTACTTTGTAAGATGTAAAAAAAAAAAGTTTACTTGTCAGCTGGAAACTAGTGATGTAAATTGAGTAAATCTGCAGTTAGGGTATCAAAAAGCTGATTTCTAAAACAGCTTCCATTGCTGTTTCCTCAAACACCTACAGCTGTAGCTGATTGTCTGCTTGCCACGATGACAGCCACCAGTACACTGTTAATTGATAAAACCATAATGATAGTACTAAAATGAAGTCTGTCGTGAAATAAACAGCGTGAAAGGAGAATATTTTGTATCTGAACTTACTGAAAAGGTATTTTTTTACTAAATCATATTTTCATTAAGAAATTTAAAAGTATTCTTTAGGGGATTGCTGGCAGTTACCAATTTTAGGTTTTGGAAAAGGCTTGCTGCATTGTCTTTGGAGAGAACAGAAGTTCCTGTCTTGATAGGCTGAGAGAATGGAGGTGCTGACTTAGGAGATTGGTGAATTGGGGTTTAAAGTGTAGTCTGTAAAGATCATGTTCAAAGAAGAAAGGTGATACAGGACCTCTTCTAGGCAGTTGTGTTAGGAAGAAAGTAGCCCTTTAAGCCCAGAGTTGGAGGTTTTGATAACCGGGTGGAGCAGAGGACTGAGGATAACCTGACTCTCGTTGGGCTTCATAAGGCAAGCTGGAGGTGGGTTCTAGTTTTTTGTAGAGTGGTTGAAGTTGGTGGAGTTTTTACAAGTAGAGAAGGACAGTAATACCTCTAGAAATATCAGGTAAGAGGTTTCATTAAAGTGTAAGTATGTTGGGGATTTTATGATGTTTCTGAATTGTAGAGCAAGCCTGGAATTGGCTAAAGTGATCTGGTGATAGAGTATTTTGAGTTGTGCTGCTAAGTAAGATGCTGAAAGTGAATGTACTAGTTAGAGCCTTTTAAAAATGTGTTTTTCTTGTTTTTATTTTAAGTTCTTTTCTATTTGTTATTGTTTGTGGAAACTGGATGGATATGTTTCTACTTTATTTTTGAATGTTAAGAGTGAATGTAGTATTCTTGTGGCAGTTTTGTGCTGTTAAACATTTTTTCTTCTACAATTACTTTATGTAGGACTAAGTCTTTGTGCTTATCGTGTCTTACTTTAAAGGTTGCTGGACCTGGGAACTGTTTCTTGACTTTGAGAAAGCTTCTGAGATATTCTTAAGTGAGAACTAAATAGCTGTTATGTGGAGGAAAAGAAAAGAGAAGAATAGTATATGACAGATCTGAAGTAGAGGTTTTTCAATAAAAAAAATTTTTCTGAAGGTGTCTGGTTCTCGACAGTGAGATGGCAATGGGTCTCCCACTAGAACGGAATTCTTTTCTCTGTTCTTTTTTTCCTTTGTGTTTTTTTCTTTTATAGTAGAACATGTAAAGAGCTGTTTTTAGGTGTTGTGAGACAAGACTGTCTACTGGAAGGGGTAGTTCAGTAGTTACAGCCACAGGGTTTTCTTGGTAAAGATAGAGAATTAGTAGTAACTTCTACTCTCTGTTGAAGGTTTTCGGTGCTCTTACTGATGTGAAAGTAGTAAGCATATACTATGGGAAAATCAGATAATGTGTTAAACATTCAAAGCTTCTGATAAAATTTTGGTAAGGAGTGTGAATAAAGGGCAGTATCAGTGTGGAACTTTACCTAATCCTGAATACTACATAGGAAAACATCTCAGACTGGTTAAAAAGGAGGTTTATAAGCTCTTCAGGTAGTTTCAATGTACAAAATAAAATGTAACAGTAAGTTACTAGTTTGTTAGCTGCTGTATTCTAGGACTGTAGTAGGAAAAGAACCCTCATGAAATAAAAACAAAATTATGGTTAACAACAGATGCACTGTCAATAGGATTACTAATCATGATCAATAGGCTTGTGTGACTCGCCTGTTTACCTCTACTAAACTTGTTAGGGTTCTAGTTTCAGGACTGTTTTGCAGTCCAAAGCTAGCTGTAAAATTAGTTAGTGGTGTTATGGCCCTTAAACTGGGCAGAAAATATAGTAATGTATGAGTACTGGTATGATCGAAGTACTGGTCTGGGTACTGGGTTCTCTTAGGCACCTTTGAAAGTTCATCTGGAAATGCTGGAATATTGTATGTAATGGGGATGCTTGTATTAGCAGGCGTAGTGTCGTCACTTGTGAGCAGAATATGAAGCAAATCCCTAAAATGTTAAGTTTTAATGTAGTAAAATGCTGTTTGCTTTCTGACATCATGCCGAGTGTATTGCCACCAAAGAAGCACCAAACTGCTAATTATATTATGCTTTACTCTTAATTCCCATTTACTTGTTACATAATAAGAAGCCAGTGAAATAAACCCTGGGAACTGACGTGTTTCCTGTAGTGCAGCGTGCAGGTATTGCCTCATGAGAGCCCTGTCATTGCAGATGGGTGTTTGAAGAGTTTGTGTGAGGCATTCCCTCACCTGATGTGACTGGACAAAGCAGAGCACGACCGGTCGGTGTGCGTGGGTGCTCACACCAGCCTTTTACAAGGCTGAACTTGTTGGTACGAAGTGTGGAAAGCTTCTGCTGCCCTCTTGTGGTCTTTGCTTAGTTATATTTTTGCTCGGAAGCTGTTACAACATTAATTTTCCTTGGTAGCTAAAAAATCAGCTTTAAGTAAAGTTAAAGATGTCCTTATTCTGGTAGGCAAGAGCTGATGTTACAGGATATGGAGTATTTTTATATGATGAAATTACTAGCTTTGTGGATGACAGAGCAGGGGATGTTGCTTAGCTCAACTTCTGCAAAGCTTTTCACACCAACTCCTGCAATATTCATATGTCCAAGTTAGGACTTTATGCTCTCGATGGGTAGATAACCAGATGAGTGAAAAACTGGTTGGATGATCGGGTGTGGGGCATGTTTAATACTCTAGACAAATGCTGGTAACAAACAGAATACTGCAGAGATCCATCCTGAAACTAGTTCTGTTTAACATCTATATCCATTGTTCACAGGAGTTTGCAGGTGACACGAAACTGGGGTAGGACCAGTTGACATGCTCAATAACAGGACTGCCATTCACAGATCTAGACAAGCTGGAGGACTGACAGGAAGTTGCTTTCTTGAAGCTTGTTTTCTAATATGATGATCCCTAGAACATATTCAGAAATTTGTGCTATCTTTAACATGTTCGGAAATCTGTTTTGTAAATCTAAATGTAATGTACTAAACCAACTAGTCAACTTTTTGTCTGATGAGAAATGTGGATTTTCATTGGTTGCTTCACAGAACTTGTAATGAAGCTATGAAGCAGTGATTCAATCTCTTGTCAGTGTTGGCTTCAGCAAGTTAACCTCAAATTTGCACTGAGGTAATAGCCAATTAATTATGAACCTGAAAATGGGGATGTGTTCTGTATAGTTCTGTATTGTTAACTTAAAACTCCTCTGCTCTTTAGACAACTTTTAAAAAATAGTGTAGCATACTGATCATAAGACTTGTAAACCAAAGAAATTTTATGTCTGCGTGCCCCAAAGTATCTTCTCTTGAAGACTGATTCGAGGTCAACTGAGTGGGACCGTCTGGTTGAAATGATTTAGGTAACTCCTAGTAAAGCCTGAGTACTGTAAGAGCCCCAGCAGCAGGCTGCAGCCGTTGTGCTCCTCTGCAGTGCTGAAACTGTCCAAGAGGGAGCTGAAGGCAGAACAGGGATTGGGCTGTCTGCCAGTGGTTTTAGGAAGTCACAGGAGAGAGGTTTTGTTTCAGAGGGGTTTTGCAGCGATTTGGTTCTGTGTGCCTAAATTCTGTTGAAATAATTCTTTGGATCTGGCCCTAAACAAATGAAGTTCCTTTGGACCTTGACTCTCTACGCTGAAGTCAAATATTTAACATCTGCTTACAAGTGATGAGCTAATGTGGTAAGATGAACTTTTAAAGACTCACAAATGTTCTGGCTTACGTTCCTTGTGTTGTGTTCATTTCTGTGAAACTTCTTTACCAGACACAAAGTGCAAGAATTTGGTGAAATTAAACTCAAAGGCCTGTATAAATGTCACCTGTGGAAACCTTACTGAATCGTTAATGCACAGCTTAGCCTACTGGTGACTGTCTTTGTTTGCTGGTTGACTAATACTGCATGCAATAAACCAAGTCTATGCAAGGGAAATAAGAAATTTCTCTTTTAGCAAAATGTTTATTGGTAGATAACACACTGCCACTTTTCAGAAAGTTAATTCTAATATTTACTTCCTGGTAACAGAATGTGTTGTATGGTACTGTTTCTGGCCCTTCTGTGTCACTTGTTTAGTTTTCTATTGGTGCTATAAAACTTCAGTAAATTTACAGAGATTGTGTTTTGTGTTTTGTAATGCTGTGGAATACAGAAGTTGACCTTGGGATGATAGAGTTAAACTGCTGACTTGTAGCTAACTTCTAACTGTAGTTCACTAAAAATGAAATCTTAAATGTTTGTTGTATCCAACTAGCCCAGCACTGCCTGTACAGACTTTCATTGCCATCTTCTAACTGTTCCCCATAGACAGCTAGGAATGAGAATTGCATTTTGGCTCTACTGGGTTTGAGTGTTCAACTGCTTTATTGATTTTAGTCTCCCTACTACAGTCTGTTTTTTCCTTTTTTTTTTTTTAAACTTCAACCAATAGTTACTCTTCCCTCCAGTCCTTGTCAGTCTGGTTATTTAATGCTTACATTGTAGGAAGGCTTCTTGAGTGTGTGCCCACACACATGTGGTTTTGTGGGGTTTTTCAGTAGCGCTTAATAAAAGGAGACTCTGATCCATGATAATGACTCCAATAAACTTTTTTTTTGTATCTCTGATTTGGAAATTAGGGATAAGGAAATTAGTTTATTTCCCCCCTTACAGAGTTTGGTGGAATTTAAATACTGTTTTGTGTTTTTTATGTGAGTATCTTCATCAGTTTCAGAACGGTTAGATGGAGGAGGTGCGTGTATGTATGTATATGTGTATATAATCTTTTAACAAGTGCTATGCTTCTACTTAGGAGAAGGCAGTTTGTACCACAAATGCTGCCCAACCCTCACAATATCAAAGCTAAAACTGCTTCTGCAAAAATGAGATTTAACTGCTCACAAGAGGGCACTGCAACTTTACTTTTGTGCAAGTTATTGTGTGCTGTGAGAGTTAGCAACAGGAAGGCAAATGTCCAGCATAACTAATTTTAAAACCAAGCTCTTATCAATACAGATTGGTGACTCCTTTTTTTTTTAAAAAAAACTAAATTATTGAAAGTAATGCAAAAGTTTGAGTTCAGAGCTTTGAAATGGAATGTCCTTTTGTCAGCTTCAGGGTCAAAGTATTGTAGCTGGTGATGACCGAGTAAGGCAAGCTATGTAAAGAAATCTGTGATGTCATTTAAAAAAAAAGTAAAGACTGTCTGACAATAATGAACTAATTTATTTACTTATCAAAGCCTTAAGTGTCATTAGACAGCTCAGTAGGCAAGTCATATGAGGAGAGTTCACTTAGTAAAGATTAATTACAGCCTCCAGCATATCAAGTTTATTATGTCCAATAAGTATGGCAACCAGCTGGAGGAACATGTTCGTCTTTACACTTGATAGCATTCTCTTGCCTCAAGGTCTGATTCCTGAAAGAAAAATCAGTTGTTGAGGGTGAATTGCTCCTAATTCTGCAAAAGGTTTTTTGTTGTGTATTTAATACTGTGCTTTAAGTAAAACAAAAATGAAGGTATTGGGACTGATATTGAAGCTGTTAATACATGACTTTTGAAATAGTGTCTGAACTCTAATGCAGAGTCCTTCTTTTGTAGCGGTTACCTTTCATCCGTGCATTCATTGAATGTAAACTTGGTCTAGAATGGTTTTTCTCAGTGGAAATACAAAAGCCTGGCAACCCACAAATGGTTGGACTTTTAGGGGCCTACCTGCTGAAGAAATTCATCACAACAAGGTGGTTCTACAATTTGCCATAATGGCTCTTTCACTTCTGAAATTACTTCTCATCGAATGACATAGAAGCTCATTAACTTTTAAGTTCCAAAAAAGCATATGTCACTGAATAGGCAAGGTAGGCTTGGAACCAAATCATGTGGATAGCTAAAGGGGTCATAAAAATCTACTGAGGAAAAACTGTTCTTTATATATAATGTTTTATTATATGCTTTGAAAAAGTTGTATACTATAGGATTAAGACCTGAGGCGGGGAGGGGCTGGTAAAAGCTAACAGACATCCAAATATACAATGAGAAAAAGAGATTACTGAAAAAAGTAAGTTAGAAATGGTGTAAGGTGCTCCAGTAGAGCAAGGAAAGCTTCTGATTGCAAAATGGATTTATGATCTCAAGAACAGGATTTAGCTGAAGAATTTAAATTTGCTTTTTATGCAGTGCTCTGAAAATAATGTCAAAAAGGAAAATAATTTTTGGTTTAAACAGCAAGAACTTAATATTGGTGAGAAGTAGGGACAATTATTTTGAGTTTTGGAAGTTAAGACGACAGCTGTCAGGCTGGACTTGTTACAGTGCAGTTTTGGAATAGGGGGAATAGAAAGTTACTGTGGCCATAGTGGTTTTGAGCTAGTGGTTGAAGTGCCCAGCTTGATGTAGTTTTAAGGATTACTGATGCTTCATAGTGTATTCCCAGATGGCAGGGTCTTCAGTTACTGCTTATCACAGTCGTGGCCTGTCACACCGATGGAGGGCTTGGCAGGGACAGTGCTCCATTTTTCTGTGTGTACCTTGAAACCTGGAGCATGTCACTAACCCACTCATTTCTCCCCTGATTTGTCATGGTCTCAGACTGAAAACACTACTTGTGTGACCTTTGACATCCAAATTTCAGTATCCCTATCTGCAAAATTTTATTACATGTTCTCGATGGCTAGAATATGTTTGTCATAAATCTCCCAGTAGAAAAAAGATAGAATGACATGACAGTTTTTCTTTGAAACTTAGTGATAAGATATGCTTAGATACTGTTATAAAAATGAAACTTCAGAATACAGTGAACTGGCATGTGCTCTGGCTTTCTACTTGTTTGCTAGGCTGTTTCTGATTCCAGAGCTACTGGGTCAGGCTGTCATGTTGTATCTTACAGGCAGATGCTTGCTGTCATGTGTAGAACTTCTGTTCTCTGATGTCAGAATGGGATCTTGCAAGATTTAGAACTGATACATTCATCAGAGTTCTAGTGTTTAATCTTCAAGAGAATGATTTAATAAGTACTGAACAAGTATGGGTATGTATACAGCAACCAATAACACCAATTAGGTAATATCAAACTCTGATTATTTTAGTTGCACAGTGTTGAACACACTGTCAAATATGAAGTCTTGTTACAGTACTTTGTGCTGATTTTTATTCTTGTTCTTTTAGGTTACCTTCTGCTATGTTCAGTTTTGCGGTAGTTTAAGTACATAAACTTGTTTTGTAGCTACTCTAAATCTTCACACCTTCAACTCTTGCAGAATCTCATTCCTATAATAGCACTATATATCCAACTGTCCCGTAAGGATGTGTGATCGATAGGTATAACTCTCACGGGCAGTTGAAGCTTTTGAGCATGGAAGAACAAGAACATGGTTGTTATGAAAATAGCTACACTGGACAAAGCACAGTGGAATGATCTGTGAGGAAAAATGTAGCAGTGGACAGAAGATATGATGGGATAAATCAAATGGATGTTCAGTGTCTCCTTTCTGTTATTTATGAAGGGATGAAAGAAAATAACCTGCTGTTCAGAAGGGCATTGTTGACTTCAATTTTTTTTAAACCTACAGCTCCTTCATAAGCATGCTGAACTAACAGCACTTTTCTAAAAACTTAATGTATATCTAACCTACATATATATTTTAACCAGTCTCTTTGTAAGGTTTGAACCTGCTTGTTTATTTCTAGCTACATGAATTGACCTCTTTAAATTAAAAGTTGCTCATCTTGAGATAGATGGAATTGAATACCACTCTGTTCTAACTTTCCTGTGAAACCAAAAACTTGAAAAAAGCACGTTAAGGTATTAGTCTTGGAATTTGTTTGGGAATATTTATTATCTTGATACTCATTTTTTATGTGCGTCATCTTGAATTGAAGGCAAAAGTACTAATTGTATTTTTCTATGTGCTTCCAGCTCCTTAAACATGCCAAAATGTGACACTACCATTTTGGTTTGGAAGTGTAATTAAATCATGGCCCCAGTGGGTCTGTGGCAAATCTTCTGATCTTGGCAAAATGAGTTAGATTTCAACTGTTATGTAGAAACCTTAGTTGAGTGAATGAATACATGGTTCTGGATCTCAGCTAAGACTCATAATACAGATTATGCCCTTGATGTGAAGAGTTCATGGATGGCATTACAGTTTGGATAACAGGTTGCAGTTGCTTAAAATAAGACTCCAAAAGAGTCTGAAAGTATTGAGAGTCAAGATAAATGATGAGATATAAGGTCAGGAGTGGCTGATGCAGAATAGCTTAGAAGAAGTAATTCAATAACCTTGGTAATTTGAAGATATGGAACAGGAAAGCTTTCAAAATAATACTTAAAACTTTGGTTCACAATTTTGCGGTAGGTGTGATATCTTGGCTGGTATCAAATTCGGTGGCCTCAAGTTGTGACAGACTAGCATTGTTAGCTTTTTTATTACTGCTTAAAGCTTTTTGTCTGGTGGGAGGCATCTGGCTATTTAGGAATGCTGCTTCTAAACTGGGAAGAGGACCAGGTAAAGCAGCTTGACATGTCCTGTTATTATAACAAAAATAATGTTTTGTGTGTCTTGTTATTTTGTGGGGGTCTGCAGGACCTTGTTAGGTTGGTAAGCTTTCTAGTAGTTAACAATAGTTGCTAAGAGGATATTGTGATTTCTTGTGACAAACCATGTAACTTAAGGTCTGATGCGGTCTCTGATATTCAAGGACATGGAGGAAGCTTTCTCCTAGTAAATCTGGAATGAAGCTGTATGTGATCTGGCTAATAGAGAATACTTGTCAGATCATTAGTGGAAATTATTTTTGGTTTGCAGTTCAGGCTAGGTAACAAGACTTAAAATGAAACAGGAAACAAGTTATGATAGATAATAATTTAACGTGGGAAGTGTGTAGTGTGTTTTCTTTGGTGCAGAGGTAACATTTCCTTACGGCAAAATAGACAAAAGCATAGAATCTTAGGGTCCGTAACTCTAACGTGTTATATTGTAGGCTTGCTGTTTCTCAGTGTCTTTTTCCCTCACCTGTCAGAAGGCGAAAGTTTGTCATTAAATAATTTAGTGAGATCCATTTCTTACTGATGGTGAGAAAGCATGCACACAGAGCCTAGAGTGATGTAGCTCATCTACGAAATCCAAAAGTTCAGTTCTTAAACTTAGTTCAGTGAAATTGTGAGGTACCATAACATATTTACTAGTTTGACAGACTTTTTTTTTTTCAGCCAGCCAAACACAGCTTGTGTTTCTAGAGAGAGAACAGATTGTCGTGGTTCTTTCTCCTTAGTGTACAGAAACATAGGCGTATTTGACAGCAACAGAACAGCATGTTAGGATTGAGACACAAAGATAAGCATATATGGATGAGTGTTCTGTTAAGCTATTTACCATCTTACTCTTTTAGGTTAATAAATAGCAAGTAGGCATTCCACTGAGAGCATACTGCTAAATTAATCCTGGATATCTACTAATTAAAAATAAATAGGAAATAGTCTCTTTTCATGGTGCTATTTGGAGCTTAAGCAAGACTGACTTGACATGAATTTCACAGCAAAATCTATTAAGGTTGCTTATCTGAGGTAGGCAGACCACTTCGCAAAGAACCATAATTATTATAAGTACAGATAGTCACCAGTCTAGTTTAGCCATTAAAATTTAAAAAAATCTATATATTAAAATAGAGGGATGACAGTATGTACTTTGTGCCACTGAAAGTTTTAACAGTTCCTTTGTATTTTCTCTGGCAACACAGAACACAGTAGTGGGGACAGAAGTAATAACAGTAGTACCCACAAAATGTAATATCTTGGTTGTGTACCTGTGAAGTAATTGCAGTTTGTTCTTCTTGTTTGGAAGTGCTTGGCCAGGGTGGATCTGGCTCCTGGTGATCAAAAACTGCTAGACAATAGGAGGAAAATTGTAAGTACTAGCTAAATGCATGACAGAAGGCAATTCTCCTCAGCATGCCAGTGGGCCCTGTGGCCAGTGTGCAGTGACCATAACCCCGGGAGCAGTGTACAGCTGTATTTCATATTCTGCAAACACTTTTCAGGCATCCTGAGGAAATGGTGTGCTGAGCCTGCTTGCTGTGGGAAGATGCAGCTGTTTCTGATACAAGATTTGTTCACACAGGGATTCAAACTGTTTGAAGATTTCTGGCTTTCCTTTGAGGAGTCTTCCTGCCCACACCCAGTTGTAGGCCTAATATCTTATTGTGTGCTGCAGTTGGAGTATGAGGTAAAGCCATAATGTATTCCTGCACAATCTATTTAACTAGCCTGAAATATTTTAATACCAGTCTTTGCTTTCCAGTAGGCCTATATTGTTAGGGGTCACATCTGCGAAAACTTCTAATTCATTAATTGTTACTGTAATTGCCAAAGCAAATCAATGTTTGAGCTAGGCACAATACTAAATTCTAGAATGAAAGCTGTCTTATATGTGAGCAAATGCCTCACTTTTTCTGGCAAGTAATAGTCTGTTTAGTAAGTAGACAACGGAAAGATGTCTTTTAGTTCATTTACAGAAAGTGTCTGGAGGACCTCTCCTGTGGTGCTGAAGCACTGTTCTGTGAAGGGAGGCTGACGGAGTTGGGGTTGTTCAGCCTAGAGAAGACTCTGGGGCCATCTTACAGCAGCCTTCCAGTACCTGGAAGGGGCCTACAGGAAAGCTAGAGAGGGACTTGTTACAAGGGAGGGTAGTGGTAGGACAAGGGGTAACAGCTTAAACTGAAAGAGGGTGGGTTTAGATTAGATATGAGGAAGAAATTTTTCACTGTGCGGGTGGTGAGGCAGTGGCCCAGGTTGCCCAGAGAAGCTGTGGATGCCCCATCCCTGGAGGGGTTCAAGGCCAGGCTGGATGAGGCTTTGAGCAACCTGAGCTAGTGGGAGGTGTCCCTGCCCATGGCAGGGGGGTTGGAACTTGATGATCTTTAAGGTCCTTTCCAACCCAAACCATTTGAAAATTCATTTATTCAAAAATAGTCACCTACTGCAGGGGTAAGTTTGGAATACTTTCCCATTTGTCTGGCTATTATGCCCCTCCAGTTTTGAAAAGGAAGTATGGGATAGAAAAAGCACTGTTGTTGCTATGGGAACAGTAATTTGCTGCATTTGAATAGGATCTAGTTGTTGCTGTTTAAGTTTATAGCACATCAGCACATTGCTGCCCAGATACTAAAACAATGCGCAGCCAGACTGTAGTAGACGGAGGTCAGAAACTTTTTGAGAAGGGGATATAAGTATCATCAATTAACACATTAAGCATTTTTCAAATAGTCTTATATAGAAGTGCTTTTGCATTTATTGTCCAGTTCTAGTCTATGACACTTGCTGTCTGAATTGCACTGAATCTTAGGCTACTAATGCAAGCCAGGGCATTAGTACTTTAGTTGAATGCTTTTCTTAGTTTGAAGAAACCTGTTTTGGAATTTTTCAGTGTTTCCAGGGATGTAATGAAGAGCCTTACAAAAAAAGCTTTATCTTTCATCAGAAGGAGGAAGTAAATGTGTTAAATCAAGAGATGTTCCAAAGAAATACCTGGCTGTGAAAGCTGGCAAATGGATGTTTGCACACTATTGTGAACAAAACTGAACTAACAAAGTAGATTGCAATGAGACCCAAGTAGCCTTAAGTAACAGGATAGTGCAATTATCTAGGTACCTCTTATCCTGAAGAACTTAAAATGTGCTCAGTGATGACACTTATTAAACATTGTGATTAATCCTGTAAAATTGTGATCACCAGGTGCAGCTTTTGTGGCTGCTGTAGACTATAGTATGTTGCACAATCTACATAGTATTCAGCTATCATCTAGTGGGGAATATGAGCTAGTGTTCTGAAAATGCAGCCCAGTGAACACTCCAGAGTCATCAATACCTGTACAAGTGTTATCCTTTGGAGAACTCCTGAGATTTTTGTCTGATCATAGACCTTACAAGGCCTCTTAAGCGCTACCTGAATTAAAAGGAGAAAGTACGCTAAAGTGGATGAAACATACAAATTGTGAAATGCAGAAGCACAGACTTGCATTCCTGGGTTTTCCTTACAAAACCAAAACCCACCCATCTCTCTTTAGAGTCTGAATGCCTTAATCTTCCTCTCTTACTTTTTTTTTTTTAATGGGTTAAGTCAGTCTGGCAGATAGAAATTCCATACTTCAGAAACTAGGTTACAGTTGCGTTGGCATCTCAACTGTACATACAGTTAAATGCCTAAGTAAAGTAGTAAGAGTTACATTTCCAGAACATGTGTTACCTAAACAAGTCTGTTCCTCAGGTGTTTTTTAATAGAGTATGTTTTTCCTGCTCTGTTTACTTACATCTTAATGCTTGTAGAGGCAAGTGGTTTACTAGGTGTCCCTAATGTTAGTTGAATAAAATGAAGGATAGTAATGATGTAAACAAAACATAACTCTTGCTTAATGGCAGTTACTAAAACAGAGAACAAAAATGTGAGCCTCAAAGCAGAAAGTGATGTTGCCTCTGGTAATAACTAGGCAGAGGCTGTAATCTGAGAAGCATCTGCAGTCACAGAATCGGACTCAGTGTGATGCTGTTCTCACTCGCTTCAGACGTGCAAATGGGTGATCCTCTCTACTTTGGTACAAAAAGTGTGTTCCTTTCCAGAATCATGCAACAAATTTAATGGTCTCCACCTCAAAAGAACTGCAAATGAGTTTCCTTCTTTATTTCCATTGAACACCTTTGAGGCACCTGTTACCTTTTACTTTCATATTAACATCAGTCTTCCTTTCACACCAAGACAGTTCACCTTAGTGCACCTTTAATAAAGTTTTAAAGTATATGCAGGAAAAAATGTGCAGTTTAGCATTTAGTGATGAAGCTTAATGATACAGCTTTCACTAGATCTAGAAGATAAGTGCCTTATTTTTGGTTGCAAAAGTTCTCATATTTAACATGAAATTATAATTTCATAACTTAAATGAGGAAAGTGGATTGTATAAATTAATTCAGCGAACTATTTATTCCCCAAGAATGCATCAAGGAGTCCTATTAAAACTAGCAACAGGAACAAAACTATGGAGATGTTACTGTTTGTTTACAATTCCTGGTGGCTATGTGGTAGTATAGATTCTGATCCTGAAGGTGTTTGAGATTGTATGGACTTGCTACTTCAACAACAGATTTTGCTTGTAGCCCGACACTTTCCTGGTACTGAGTTCAAGGATGTTTCAAAGTTGAAATAAAGCAGACTTGCTTGGGTAAGGCAATGTGAGGAAAAAAATACTAATGAAGAACAGTTTCTTAGTCTGAAAACTTGCCTTTGGCTTGCTGCAGCAAACCATAGCTCTTTATTAGTCAGTGCTTGATTGGCAGGATCAGTGGGTTGTCGCAGAAACCAAACGTATTTGCTCTTAACAATACAATGGGGAATGCTATTTAGCTTGGAGTTCCTTTCCTTGTTCTTCATTCCTGCAATGCAGGGAGCCTTCTATAGACATCTACAAAAAAAAAGAGAAAAATCCTTTCATTGACTGTTTAAGACAAAAAATGGACTGCAAAACCAGTAAGAGCCCAACAGTTGTGGAATCTGTCCCGGAGCCTGGAGGACAGCCTGAGGAAGAAGAAAAAAATGAAGACCTTGGCACAGAAACAACTGCCGATGCTATCCAGAATTTAGCTATAAAGGACAGTGCATGTGACAGAACAAGCTGAAATTGGATATTGATGTGCTCCGAAGACAGACCGTAACAATGAAGTAAGCAACTTGTTTATTGGCATTTCGTGCTTGAGGGGATTGATCTTTGTGTTACTGACACTGTGGAGTTGAAAGGCAAGTTTCATATTGGATCTTAAGGAAATCTATGTTTGCAGACACTGGTGTGAGATTGCCATCTAAACTGGTGAATTCCCTGCATGAATACTTGAGGAAAACTGTATGTTGCACGAGAAGCCCTGTCACCAACGTCCCCTCCTGGAAACTTGTGCTGAATCCAAAGTAATCTCACGGAAATCAGTGAAGCCCTAAATCTTGGGCAGTAACTGATCTAACCCATTGACTGAACAAAACCCAAAACCTGTGTATGTATCTTTTAATTCCCTGACTCTGAAGCAGTTTCTATTGCAATGACTTTTAAGTAGCAGTTATATTTGTTGAATAATCTGAAAGTGTTATCTAAGAAACAACTCACAGAAATCTAGTTAGTATTTATTACAGACACAACATTTTAAGTTATGTCTATTCTTGACTGTAAAAGTTGATCCATTGACCTATGTTCATATTTACTGTGTAACTTGAATGTATCTGATTGTAATGAACTCTACTGTAGCAGTTTAAAAATCTTTATTATAATCCATCTTGTTTCCTCTTGATGCAACAATTGCTCTACAGTTCTGTGCTTAAAGACATAACTAAAGTAACTTCTAACAAGGCCTATACCATTTGTGATTTAGGTTGATGGGAATCTGGCTGAAACTGACCTGTTGGCTATTTGGTTCCTTCCACTGTTAACTTTTGCACTAAAGATGTACGTATGCCAAGATGCACACATGGCTAGGTGTAGATTTCTTTGTGGACTAGCCTATACTTCTGTTTCTTATATTAAAAAGAAGTCTGACAGTTCTTCAAGCTTGTTCATTATTGAAGTGCTTGTGGATGATGCTTATGTATATTCATTTTGAGGTGAAATCTGAATTGTATGTGCATTAAAAATGTTGATGCTGTGTATTCCTTTATGGAGGTATAAAACTTAAACGCATATAAACAGAGCTTGTAACTCTAGATAACTGATGTATTTACAGAGCTGAATGATTGCCCTGTAAAAGTACTGAACTTAGGTTTGTTTTTTTTTTTTTATAGCTATATATAACAACTTAAGAACAAGAAAATATATTCGGGAACCTAGTTTTTATAAAATATGGTGGCTTTTAAAGTTATTTGGTTAGCCTATTAATAATCCTAGCCTGATGTCTGGTAGATATGCCAGAATGAGGTAGAACTATCTTAATTGCTTTGAGCTAATGTAGTGACCCTGCAAAGGAATTGATTCAAAAAAAGTAGAGTGAGCTGGAAATGAATATCCAGTTGTTTCTGAATTCTGACCAAGCTCTAGTTTAGTCATGGGACTGTACATAGCTTTGACTCCCAAACGGGCATATACACAATATGCTGGGCTATCTGCTGAAATATCTGAGGATGAGCTGTTTCTGAGGGATGGTGGTATAGTGCCTCAAACTGAGTAGAGGATGAAGTTTGTTTATTAAAAGGCAGGTTAATGTGGCTGGGGAGGGAGGAGGTTACTAAGGACTAGATGTTTTTTGTTTGTCAACTGTTGGGTTTTTTTTTAGGGGGAGGGGGTATCCCCTCTCTTGTTCTGTCCTTGAGTGATGTATCAGTCTAAAGGCAAAAAATGATTCACTAGGTTAAGTCAACTAACGAGTAAAATTGTGTAGATGAAAATACTGTTTTTTTTTTTTTTTTAATCAAATACTTGGAAATGTTTGAGCTGTGTTTCACTTAAATGTGTTTAGACAAAGTAATATTTCTGGTTTGTATTCAAACCTCATGCCATTAGCTATCATACATGTTATACCTGTGAAGGATAAAATTAACCTTTGGGTAGAGAAGGAAGAAGAGAAGATACATTTCTCCAAAGGGTCTATTTCTTGCTATATTTGATATCTCACTAATGAGGAGTTTCAAGTCCAGTAAGCAGTCTGAGTTCAGTAAATGGTGTTTTTGTACACCTATTGGACCTGCACCAATTTATAGGGAGAGGTGAATAGGAAAGAGATCAGGTCTGTTACTACTTGCTGTGGCTGTTTTTTGTTATACCCTCAAGAGCCAGTGAAGAAAGAAGTTAAAGGTCACTGGCTTTTCCAAACAGATCTTCAACACTTGACAGAATTAAGCCATAGTTCCAGCAGATTTAGAGCCTCTTTCTAGCCAAATACATGTTGGCTAGTGATTTTTGTGTGCCTGCATTAGCATCTTGTTGTAAATGCTGATAGCAATCACTTGGCAGTATGAAATACAGCTGCTATCTCTGCGTAAACTGAGAATTTAACTGGTGCAACCTAGGAAAAATTTTACTGCCAGTGAATAGGCTAACAGATAGGGTAGATATGTGTGTGCTTCTGTATACTTAGCAACCTGAACTGCATGGGAGATGAATCTAGAAACTCATAACAGGAATTACTTTGTCAGTGAACAGCTGTCTGTTAAATTTGGTGGGATGGCTGGTATCTTATTTTAGATTAATATTGGTCAATTAGTTTGAGACGTTAAACAAGCGGTGCAGGTGTTCTTCATCCTAGTGACTGGTGTCTCCCAGACTGTTTCAAAGTTGTGCTCAGCCTCGCTGAGAACTGGAAGTGGCCACTGCTGCACAGCTGCCTGCTGCTGCTAATGGTATACATGGTGGGTGTACTTTCTTTCTCTTGTGAACTGGATCCTAAGTTCGTAGTGGTAGTTTGGGACCTGAAGTATTCATTTTTGGCCGTATAAAAAAACTTGCTGTGCTTCTCTTTCTCTGGAGACCCGGTGCAGGGTTTCCTAGTGTATGTACAGCTCCACTCCCTTGTGGGAGGAGAAAGTTGCAGTTAGAAGAAAAATTGTATGTGCAGTTTTGACTACCAGGTTAGTTCCTGCACTTTGCAGCTGCCAGTTTTAACATAAATTTGTAAAATGTTACTTAAGGCACTGACTAGATAGTTATTTAGCATTTATTGATACAGACTTGAAGTCACACAACTTACTAGTACTTTTAGTAAGAAAATAATCTATATCTTTCTAAGCAAATTATTTTTTTCTGATACTTTGTTGTTCTCATATCCTGGAAGTTAAGTAGATGGTTTAAGATTAAGCTAATGGTACTGAATGTCCTGTAGTTTCTTTTAGACATTGCACCAAGTCCTTTGTTCCTTCCATTTTTCATTAAGCGATAATCCTGTGAGCTGCTTCTTGGCTTCCTTTAACTCAGACATCTACAGTCCTCAACAGTCTCTTCCTTTCCCCACAACAAGGTTATCTAGTGTTCTGTCCTACTGCATTCTTCATGACGTCTTCCTCTGTGGCACAGCTAATCTCTGTGTATATTGGTGGTACTGGCCTTCTGGGCTAGGGGTTTTGGGTCTAGCCTGTTGTCACAAATTAACTATAATAAGATGCTGCTGCAGAGGGAGATGAAGATGCAGATCAGTTTCTTATCTAAAATAATTTTTTCAATATACTTCTACTTGATCCAGGTGCAGCAGTAGTGAGACTGAACTACTCAAGTGTACTTCTGTGACTTTGTCAGCTGTAGTGAGACTCAAGTTTGTGTTTGGTTTTTCCCCCAAAAAACCTGCCTTTGTTAACTGCTAACCTCTAGCTTGAGCACTTAAGAGTGTGTATGTGTCTATATGTAAAAAAATTATACATGGATAAATAAAAGCCTTAATCTTTCTATGTAAAAGTGCTCTATTCCATAGGAAAATTAAATGCGACTTTTCAGATAAGTTGCCAACAAAATTTCATGTATGCTTTGTGTCTTATTCTCCACTTTAGCAAAAATATGGCGTGACAGAGATGTAAATCAGTAGTCTGAACTGGAATTTGTATGCTAGGCTTTTTTTGAAATAATAGCCCTTCCCATCTGCAATTAAAAATACTTTTTATGGTTAACTGAAATGCCAAGAAGGTTGGGTTAGATGAAGTGAGACCTTATCTGCATATCCTTCTCCTCCTCTCCCAGCTGCAGAACCCTTACTGCATACAAAAATACTTAGTGAGACCTATTAACTTTTCTTCAGAAGTGCTGAATCACTGGAGCAAAGGAACTGTGCGACTCTTTAAGAAAATACCTTCAGGCAAAGCCCACTAGAGGGCAATGTTGTAAAAGGAATTACGAGACCAAAAGCTGTATTGAGGACTGTGGGTATGACTAGTAGGGAAGAATGTAAGACTGATCTTGCCTAGCTCTCTTGAATCTACTGATTGGCAAGGCTGTATGTTTTTAACTGTCAAGGCTTTGATCTGAATCAGCCTGGTCTAGTGGAGGGTGTCCCTGCCCATGACGGGGGGGGGGGTTGGAACTAGATGATCTTAAAGGTCCCTTCCAACCTTAACTATTGAACTGAACCATGAAATTTTTGCCATTATGAATAGAATGCTTAAAATCTTTTACCAAGAGCTTATATTCTACATTTATTTTCTGTTGGCATTATTGCTGTTGTGTAACCAGTGTCTATTGCCACATTTAGGCAACTGTAGCACTAGGTTACGGAGACTGTTTTTACAGAGAGACTATTTTTTTGTGTGCCTCTACTCTGTCGAGCTCTTCGGTAAAACTTTAAAACTGTTTTTGCTGTTGTGTCAAACATTACTCCAAAAAGGTACAAATTACTTCCAAAATTAAAGTTAAGCAGTAGTGAAAGATAAGGTTGGTGGTTTGATGGAGGATCCTGTTGGGAGACCGTCTAAACTGTGGTTACTTTGAAACTTATAATTTTTTTGTTCTTCAGTGGCTCAAAAACATATTCTTGCTTTGCTTTTCATAAATGTGATGGTAGCACTCTGGGGACAGTTCAGAATAAGGCTGGAGTTGTAAGATTTTTATTTCAGTGCACGACCTGAACTGCTGTGTACTCCTCTTCAAATATGAGAAGTAAATATTCTTGAAGTATTGTTAAAAATCATAATGAATTCAGGCTTTCTGTCATCAGATGATGATTCTTAACAAATTGGAAACAAACTTTAGATCTACCAATGAAAACAGTACATTTAAAATCTATTTTATTTTAAATGTATTTCACTGTGTTATAGTGCAGTAAGAAAATTAATTAATTTTCAATGTGTGGAGGTATGCTATGGCTAGATGATACAACTAAGAAACTAAATTCTTCAAAATAAATACTTACATCAGAGGAAAATTCATTACATTTTATTCATGAGTTTAGGCGTGTAGCTCTAGAAAACTTCCGAAGTAATGAATCCTTGAAAGCAGACTTTCTGGCTGAAAGCTATCTCCTGTATTTGTCCGGCAGTTCTGCAGTAAGTAGAAGTTCTGAAATTAAAAAGAATATTTGTTTGTCATGTACAAAGTGTATGAAAGAGTCTACTTAAAGGCTTTCATAGTAAATGCTAGTTTCTTGCATCGTTGATTCTTTGATCCATTTAACTTCTGTAGCTTCTGTCAAACAAAAATTATTGCTTTCTTATGAATTTATTATAGAATAGATTATCTACCAAAAATGACTTAAACAGCAAGTATTTGTAGTATTTATCTATCTTGTTAAAGTCCTAGGCCCTGCTGTGATGGGAAGTTACTATTCTAAACACATCCTTCCAGAGAAGCCTATGTAAGACTCAAACTGTCTCAGCTGCACATTGGCTCTTCACTAAGACTGAGCTTAACTCCTGAGTCCTGGCATCATTTTTCCTTTCTGTAGCTATCTGTTCTGGTTCCTGACCTGTCCTGGAGTCAGCCTCCTAGCCTTGGTCCATACTATTTAAACTTTCCAGAGCTTGTATTGACTCCCCGTCCTTATCTGTCAGACTCCATCTTACTGTACGCATATCAGAACAATGCCATCCCTTGGCTTGTGCGTTATTCACTCTGGCTTTTTCTGCGATGGTTGCTGTCTGCAGTGGTGGCATCAGATCCCCCCTGGATATGCTTAAATCCCCTTGTAAAATAAATAACTGAGAATTGTTTGCTTGTTGATTTTTAATGCTTTTACTCAAGTTGTTTTGATAAGAGATGTTCCTTTTGGGATGACAGCCACTTGCAAATCCATTGTTTATATCTAGGACTCTTTGGGTGTCTAAAATGTAAGGATATTGGGTGATTCTTTAACTGTGTTCTTTCCTGCTCTGAAAAAAATCTGTAAGATTGCAGTGGACTTTATGGTCACTTCCAGTTTCAACAGTAGTTAGTTATGTGCTAATTAGTCATGAAGATTGATGTCCTTGGCACTATGGATAATAAAATATTAAAGATTGGTTGTAAAATTTTTTAATCAAGTACTAATGTTTTTGTATGTATCATGGGTGCCAGATTAGTTAAGCACCTGTGGTCAGTAAGGTGCCAAACCTCTGGAGCTCGTAGGAGCTAAGGCCAAGCTTCTGTCCTCAGTTTCTCCAAGTGTATAGCAATCTTTATACCTATACTTATATGTATTTTACCCCATGTCTCTTATTTTCTTTCTTCTTGTGGTCTCTTGGTGCTGTAGCAAACAATCTTTATCCAATTTTCCTGGTCCCTACACCGAGTCTGGTATTTGAATGCATGTTCAGAATGCTGCATTCTTTTCATTGTTCCTTAACTATTAGCACTTGAAAGACAATAATTTTGAAGTGAAATATAATTGCTGTATTAGTTCAAACATCTGCTAGAAGATTTCAATAGATAACAGTACTTAGAATTGCTGCAAGCTGGTTTCTGTTACTGATGGCTGGTAAAGGTCTTGAATATATTAGCCTTGGAGCTACGTTGACTAAAGGTGATGGTAAACAGTCCAAGAGAAATACTTGCTTAGAAATTATTCTGATAATTTTTTTTGTGCCTTTTGAAAAGGTTCATTCTGTGGACTGAAATTTTAAAGTTTATTAAAAGTCAGAAATTCTTTGGGGGGTTTTGTTAGTTCTGCAAAGCCATATTATCAGAGACAAAATAATATTGGACAATCATTCCTATACAAATGGAAACTATTCTAATTTAAAAAGGTGCAAATGAAACCATAATTTTTCAGAAGGAGATCAATGAAAAGCACTTGATTAGAAAATAGAAATCACTTTTAATTTTAGATGCAGTAAAGGAAAAATACTTCTTCAGTTTCATTGAAATTGATTGGTACACCTGCAGAGAAAAGCAGCTTTATCGTCTCATTATCAGTCAATTAATATTCCGGTCTAAATGTGAATACTGTTGCAGTTAACTGTAAATGAATGATTTTATTGAAGTCTTAATAGATGAGGAAAAGCAGGCTTCTGTGGTAAATGAGGTCAGGCAGGGAAAAAAATAATTTTGTTAGGGACGTTAAATGTTTTCAGTGTTTCCAGAGCTTTAAATGGACACTTTTTTTGAAGCAAACTTCCATTTTGATCATATTGAAACTTATAAGTGGTGTTATTACTTGTATTGGTAAGACTCCACATTTTGGCTTTCTAATTTTTCAAAGTGTATAAAGAGTTAAAGTTGGAAGAATGGATTTACATGCAAAAGAGCACTATCTAAATGTTTAACAGACTCCAGTACTTGAAATTCATCTTGGACAGTTCTGCTTTCTCCTTCAATGTGTGCCTTGTTAGCATTTTTCTAGTTGGGAGGGACTTGTGCCAGGCAAGGAAGAGTGGGAATGATAAACTTTCCTCTTGCAGCAGGAGTAAACTTTCTGCTAAATGATAAACAGAGAAGGCCAGAGCTTTCTGCAGTTACTCCTTGAAAGTTGTTAGGGTGTAGAAAAACCGAAAGAAATCAGCTAATCACAGCAAAGCTTTTGTGTATTTCCCTGTAATGCAATTACCCTCTTGAGTTTGGACATGTATCAGGCTTTAAGTTAGTGCTTTGAATTGGGTTGGAGTGTGAGAAGATCCCTTTTTGTGCACCCCCCAAAGAAGGGGGTAAAGAGCAGGTGTCATAGAGCTTTAAAATTACATTGCTTACATAGAAAAAAGCTATTAAAAATCAGTTGAGGTTGAGCTTTATAGTGGATCCAATTCTTGGATTGGATTTTCTTCTATAAACTAGTGTGGTGCTTCTATGTTACTAAATACTGTGCATATGTAGGACAAGAAGTATTACCCTGTTAGCACTATAGGGGTTGCTTTGAATTTTGGTAACTTTGGAATTTAATAAATATGTATCCAGGGAAGAAAAAATTCTGCTTAGGATGGAACATTGCAGTAACACTCAGCTTTCTTAAGTTGTAGTGTTCTCTGTTCATTTAAACTTCTCAAAAAAAAAAAAAATTAATTCAAAACAGCTGCTCTGGAAGTCCAGAAAACACTTGTCCTCGTGTCATCTATGCAGTATTGAACAATTATTGTTTGGCTAGCTTTATTCAATAAAAACTAATATAACCAGAAAGGAACTTAAAGTATAAGTAGTAAGCTGCTTCATGCACTGGCAAGCCCTTCCATTAAGTGTCAAGGAAGAGAAAATAGTGATCTACATGGTAACCAAATTTGATGCCAGAAATAAATGACTGGAATTGGTATAAAATTTTTTTAGGGATTCACCTCATCTGGATAACATCAAGGGGTGAGAGGGTACCTGCTTTTGGGCTGTGTTCTGGGTTTGTTTTTCCTTTTAAAATAATAACAATGAACAAATAAAGTGGCTTCTGAACCAAACTCAGGATGAACGGTGAAATTTCTAAGATTTTATAATAATCAAAGGAAAAGCACTGGAGTGAACAGATGGTTCACATGATAATTGTAAGTTAACTTGTAATGTTTTCAAAGAGAAAGCTGTTCTGAAGCACCAAATATGTTGTCTTTATTTAGAAAATATAAAACTATTTTAAAACTTCTCTTAATTTCAAGGGTAATGTTTTAGAAATTTTTCTGAACAGGTTCCATTGGAGATCTGCCGATTATGTCCATGTTTTGGGGTTGTTTTTGTCCTAATTTCCATTCTGATTTAAAGCTTTTATGATCAACGTATCCTGTTTCCCCTGCCCCCCCAAAAAAACCTGAAAGAACCCTCCAACCCAAGGTGCTAGCAGGATTATTTCAGCTGTGTTTCTGTGGTCGCTGTTGTAATGTGTAGTCAAGAGGAACCTAATTTGGAGATATGTGAATATTGGCTTCCTACACCTTTTCTCGTTCATTGCTTTCAAGTGGCTAATGAGCTGGAACTCCTGCACAGATACCGTTATTATGAAGTTGGGTGACAACTTCATACATTCTGCCCAGAGAACGAAACATGCTGACCGTATGCTCAAAACCCCTGGTCTTACATTTTATGTACAGAAGAAACTCATCTGCTGTTTCAGTTAACAAAAAGAATTTACAAGAAAAGACTTTTTTGACCCTATAAGCAACTTACTGTCTTAAGGGGAATATGTTTTAGTGTATGATGCTTCTGAGCTGTTACAATTTATAAGCCTGTGTGTCAGTATGACTACCTGTTGGTTTCTCTAGAGTGCTTTTATATTGGAGAGATATATATCCATCTGCTCAAACATCAGTTGTAATGTCTGTTATTTGACCAGATACTTGGTATCTGCCAAGCAGTGTGTGCTGACCTTAGTTACATTTCTCATATATGAAAAATGTTAAAAGTGAAGAGAAGGTGAATTGCTCATTGATATATGCTGATTCACAAACATACAACTGCAGATGTAAATCAGGTAGAAGTGAAATGTATGGAAGGGGAATAAATAGAAAACCGGTTCAATGTCTGCTTTAATCGTTAGCAAGCTTTCTCCCATGGTCTTAATTATCTCATTTATCTAATCTAGTGAGGCATAAGACACTAACTGCTGCAAAAGGACCAAACAATCATTAGTAGCCTACCCTGTGGATGGGATAGGTGGAGTAAGAGTGAGAACTCATTACAGTCCTTCCTAGAGATAACCTCTGCAGGCATCTACTTAAGGAGACTATTACTGCTGATACTTTCCTGAGCTTCTTTATTTTTAAATTGGTATAGCAAATCTAGTTATTGATCTGAAGTTCCTCACACTCTGTAGCTCTATTGAATGTTCATCAGAGGGAACTAAATCTTCTGCAAAAGATTTGTCATCCTCTTGTCTTCTTTTGAAGCTAAGGCTTCATTGTCCTGCATTTGATCTGACTTCTGATACCTGATTTTTGTGCAAGACTAAAAAAAAGCATCCTGTAGCTGATTCTGACCTGTGCATAGCATGTTTATGCCTTTCTTTTGATTTCCTTTTCCTGACACAGGACTTACTGTAACATGGCTAAATCAAGTGACTGTGGCTCAGTCTTGTAACAACTGAATACTGACAATTAGAGTTAAATACTCCAAATTATTCCACAGTTGCGCAAGTAAGCTGAGTAGGGAATTCTGTACAAGGGTATTTTTCTTTTACATAAGAATGTGAAATGTTTGAAATATTAGTATTAACTGTCAATATCTGATCATATTGAGTGTTGAACGTTTGAGTCTGTGGATCTGTTTCTCTGTTCTATGTTATCCTTTCTCAAAAATCAGTTCTCAGTTCCTTTAAGTATATTGATATGAGTTAATCAGTGTAATTCTATGGAACATGACAACAAAAACAAGGACACAGAAGGCAAAATTATTACTGTTATTTGTGTACTAACTAAAAGTACTCTTTTTAATGAGGCAGCAGTGAAAAAAATTTTTTTTACTTGTTGGATTACAGAGATCTCAGGTGCAAACAGCACCTTTCCCCTCACCCCCAACCGATTAAATGCCATGAACCAAGTAATTTAGGCAAGGCCAACTTTTTCCTTTTTGAGCATTTCCAGCATCTTTCAATTGTAAGAAAGGGGGAGGGAAACCCCAAAACACACACACACACTTTGAAGATAAACCTGATACTGTGGCAGTTTCTCTCTTGTCGTTCTCTAGAAGTGTTCTAGTTTTATTTTTGGTGGTTGGGGGGGCAGAATTACTTTCATTATTGCCCGTTTTCAGATGTCAAGAAACTTTCCAGTATGCACACCCTGACAATTTAATACAGGCAGCCAAGCTAACAGGTCACTGGATCACTGAACAGATGAGTACAACATCCATCCAGTTCAGTATTTACCTGGACCTTGTTCAGCCCCTTCTGTAACAAGCTAAGATCTTGGCAGCTGCTTTGGTACCATTGTTTCATCAGTATTGTCAGAAAACCCTTGGATCTAATGAGTCTTCTAATGGATTAAAGCTGTGAACGTGAAACTTTATTAGCTGCTCTTAACTATTCTGAAATACTTTATTGCCTTCTATCCTGTTCCACGCTGCCCCTACCCCTTTCAGTTCTTGCTGTTGTCTTGAGTCAGTCTTACAGACCGCTTCTACAAAAGCACTAGTTTTCAGATGTACTGGTTGATGGTTTGTCTTGTGACGCATCATACCAGGGGCTGTAAGCCACATCATGCTGTGTTGTGTAATGTTAGATTTGTCAAAATCAACAAGGTTCGTTCTCTTTAACACACCAGGAAGGTACAACATTATGAAAGATAATCAGAAGAGATTTCTATGGTACAGAATATTTTTTTTCCTGTTTCTAACCGGTTTCATGAGCAAATCCTAGAGAAAGCCAGTGTGCGTATTCTCCTTTTTAGCTCTGTATTAAATGCTATACGTGTGTAGTGTTTCGGAATTGGATCAAGTATTAATACTATTGTATGAAGCTGTAGTGAATATTGCAGCTAGCCACTGATCCATTGCAACTTGATAAAGATTTTCCTGGCTTTGACAAGTTAGCTAACACGTCCATGGATTTTTAACTGATAACAAACATCTCTAGCATTTGACACTTAGTTAAATCAGCATGTACAATGTTTGTCACTATTCCTCGTCATGTTTTCGTAAGTCTAAAACTGGTGTCAGGGATTAATTGAAGTCTAAGAGTGGTCTAGAAATGCAATAGTTTGACAAGGATGCAAAGCCATGTGTAAGTGTAGAGCATTAGTACAGCTTGAGAAGAAGTGCATTTATTTAATTCAGCTGTAGAAGTATTTGTGCCAGCACTTCATTGCCAGGATTGGGGCCAGAGGTAATCTTATTCTCTGTGCAGTGTCACATTTCCATATGGATGGTTTTTGGGTGTAATCCCTGCGCATTGCTTATTAAGAAACTACGGGGGAAAAATCTACTCTGTAAAGAATCTAAACTTTCCTTGATGGAGCAGGATGGAGGACTAGACGGTATATAAGGGTTATATAAAGTTAGTTGACAACCCCACTTTTCCACGTCTTTCCTGTAGTTTGTTTCTGGCATGACAATGCAAATATTTTGTGCTATTTGTTTCAGTGGTATATATAAGGAATGTGTATATACTCAGATGTATGTGTGTGATATGTGAAAAATATATATGGAATAAAAATTTACTCCTATATGCATTATTTGATGCCCTGAGAAATCTACCTTGTTGTATTAAAGTGGATAAGATGACATTTTAAAGTCATGCATGCGTGTTCAAATGTGATGCTGCTAGTTATACTTCCATTTTTTGATTCCTTTTTTAGTAAGTTAGGATTGGGTTTCTAAAAATGATTTTTAAAATTTTTTTTTGTTCATTGCTATGACTGCATAATTTAGGCTTTGAGTGCTAACTGTGATTACCCTTTCTGTGTAAACACAAAACCAGTTTTAAAAAGGCAGTACTTATCACCTCTATTTAAATTTTTCCTGCCATCAATAGAATAGTTTCTGTAAACTATCCCTAGTACTTTGTATGGGATAACAGTGGCTTTAACCTAGGTTATTAACTGTATTAACGCAATGAAACCAACCTTCCTCTTCTTTATAACTTAACTGGCAAGAGCCTTATGATTTAGGTTGTAGATTTTCCGAGCTGTTTCTCAAAGCTATAAATGTTTTCTAAAACTTAGGTTATTTTTTAAATTATTTCTTGAGAATTTTTTTTTAGTATAAGTCTAACCATAACTTGAAGGTGCAATTACCACCTTCCAGCACAATCTCTGTCCTTAGCTCACCAAGTGATACAGGATGTTGAATTCTGTTTGTCTATTTCTCCAAATAGTTATTCCAAGAATATAAATTCCCCTAAAAACACTTACATGCTAATAATAATGCAATGGAAGTGTGCTAATTATATATTTTAAAGACCACTTAATGCTTCGATGTTCTATGCATGAGACCTGAAAAATTGGTCTTTTACTTTTTTAAAAATGTGCTACTTGATTTTGCCTCAGTTGTACTTAGAATATGTTAGAAAAAGATGCATCTGTCTTAAAAATGTGTCCATCCTAGTAGGCAGGAAAAAGTGCATGTTGGTGCTAGCTATGGTTTGGTTTGTTGGTCTTTTTCTAATTACAGTATAGTAAGTAGGAGAGAAATACTATTAAATTGCAGGGAACAAAAATGAATGAGGTAATGATACTTTTATTTGTATTATATATAATGTACTTTGAGGAACACATTTATCACAGACTGTGGTTACTTATCCAAGAAGAAAAAAAGAATGGAGAAGGCATTCCCTTTTACTGACAGGTATTAAAGAAAATGTAATATATTAAGTCTTTTAATATAGACTATATTGTTTTATCAAGGTAACTTTGTTTCTAATGTTTTCTACAATGGTACATGTAATTTAATTTGAAAAAAATAATTAAGTAGCCAGATCTATATTCTGCTAAACAGGAGGGAGGAAGTCAAAGCCTTTCCTCCTTGAACAAAATGATAATCCTGCTTCCTTTCTTATAGGATGTGGTAACAAGTGACCTTAAATCAGCAATAGGTTTTGGACAGAGTCAGTTATCCTTCAGGGAGCAAGGTCCCAAACCTCTTCCCTTGTTGGTGCTGCTGCTGGAAGAAAATACTCCTTTGTGAAGTTTTTTATCCTCCTTACATAATGTTAGCTTATAGACTATGTAATTGGAATTTTGGTGTGTGTTTCCTTTAAGGTACCTTGCTCTGCAAAAGATGAAGGTGTGTAAATACTATTCACCAAATTGCTCCTATGAAATGATAATTTACTCATGACTACTGTTATAATTTCTTTTTAATTAAATATTCATAACTTTCATACCAAGTTTGCCACTTCAACTGTTCTTTACTTTGCAGGGGGAGGAGAGGGAAATTCTAAACAAAGTAATATCTATATTTCTAGGGTATATTCTATACAATATGTCTTTGAGAAATATTACATTATGTATATTCAAGATATTCCTTGTTATATTGTCCAGTCTGGAGAAAACTATTCATCATCATGCCTTCTGAACTTGAGCATACAGGTGCAATACTCTGTTTTGATCAACAGAATTAATTAATTTTATAAATTAATGTTTATGCCAGGAGGATGGAGCCAGGCTCTTCTCTGTGACATCCAGTGATAGGACAAGGGGCAATGGGTTCAAGCTGGAACATAGGAGGTTCCACTTGAATATGAGAAAACTTCTCCACGGTGAGGGTGACAGAGCACTGGAACAGGCTGCCCAGAGAGGGTGTGGAGTCTCCTTCTCTGGAGACATTCAAAGCCCGCCTGGATGCGTTCCTGTGTGATCTGATCTGGGTGTTCCTGCTCCGGCAGGGGGATTGGACTGGATGATCTTTCGAGGTCCCTTCTGATCTCCAACATTCTGTGATTCTGTGAATGCCCCAGAGGGCAGTTAGCACTTTGCATCCACTGCTACACAAATTATTTTAGGCTTTTTTGATCCACTTCCATTCACAGTTAAAAATGTCAGGGATATTTTTGTTCTTAAGGAGAATTTTTCTGGTCCATAAGCTTTCTAGAGTGATCCTTTAGAAGTTAATGTGAATGTGAGTTTTGGCAAACACTTTCAATGAGTTCCAAAGTGACAGGCAACATTTAAAAGTACTTGGAGTTCCTCATATGATGGCATTCAGGTACATTGTTTATGTGCTGTACCAGGTGAGTTTTTAATTGGCTTCAGTCGTTGCTTTTTCCCACCACTTTTAGGTCTTAAAAGCAGTTTCACAATATCCGGGAATTGAAAGCATCTAGCCAGAGTGGGTCCGGTGCTCTTACTGGACATGCATTGGTTGAGTTCAGAGTTCAGAATTTTCATGTCGTGTCTGGTGCATGGCATCTGACTGTTTTTGGCAATAGAGTGGCTCTTCTAAGAGTGAATATTGGTGCAGTCCAGGTTTCTTCAAAAGGTGAAGGTTTCCTTATGGTGTCATGTTAAGATTATCTTTTGGCTTTTAAATCTTTCATTGTTTTACCTATGACAAGAGAAGTAAAAGATAATGGAGAAAGGGGTTAGCTCACTTTCTCCTTCAGCCATGTGCTTAAATAATCAGAACTCTTGTGCTTTTTTTAATGTAAAAGTTTGTGTTCTAAACAAACAGTCCATACCAGTAGAACTTAACAAACAGATTCCAATTTCTTTTTATTTTTGTCATTGTCTACTGTTAGTTTCTCTAGCTGGTCACAGTGTAAAGGTAGTGAAACAGGTATTTGTAAGGAAAAGTTTAGTGGAGATTAGAGCACTGTATGTGACTTCTGTAACAATTTACACCATGAAAAATTTATCTGTTTATTTTGGATACAGAATTATGAAACATTTAAGAGGCCATGTGTTTCATGTGATAGCTTTTTTTCCTTCAGAAACAGACCATCATTCTCAGGAGTATTTAAGTCTCCTATCTTTTGAATATATTCTGGGAAGCTGTTTCTGAATTTGTAATATGTGCTGTATTACAAGGAATTTTAAGGAGTCTTGCACTGCAGCATGTCTTCCTTGTTTGTTGTTAAGAAATGTTTTCATATCATTGCAATAGGACAATATATAGAAATTGCAGGTTATAGCGTGGTTCCTTTGTTTAACAACCTACTGTGATCATTAAGCTAAGCTTTCTGTATTGAAAGGAAACAGTTCTGCAAAATGAAATTAGGGGAATTTACTAAGAAATAAAGACACATTTCTGTTGTACTGTCTCATTGCCTTTCAGTTCCACTTCAGGTAATATGTATATTTAAGTTAGTATTATGAGTTCAGATGCTGCTTGGATGCAAGAAATTGGTATCTTTGGATTTCGATTAGACTTTCCTTCTGGAGTCTATATTGTTTCTATGGTGCAAATTTTGACTGATGGATTTGTGGTATTTCATTGATTTGCACCAGTCAGAAACAGTCAGAGCATTATTTCAGAGTTTAAGTCCAATTTGTTCAACGTATTAATCCTACATGTGTTCAATGTCTTGGATTTCATCTACCTGACTTCTAATATGCAGTCACCTACTTACATTTTACATCAATTGCTTAAAGCTAAGCATTTTTAAATTGCAGATAGCTTGTAAACTACTAAATATGAGATATTTCATAGGCATGTGGTTTTTTAAAATGAAGTCCATATAAAAAGGTTTGAAATAATCCTCATGCTCTGCATTTGATTGGAGCAATCCCCTCTTACATTTTGAAAGGATCTGTGCATGTGTAACTCAGAAGGCTATATGAGAAAAAAATTTTGAGTAGTATGAATGTGAGCTCAGGAAGAACATGTATTTAGCATCTGTCTTCTCTCTAGCTCTTCCAACTAATTTCTGTGTGTGCTCACTAATGAGAAACTTGTGGTCTCCATGGCAACTCTTCCATTTTGCCCCTTCATTTCCTGGTATGGAAAGTGAATTTCCATGTAGAAAACCAAAACAGAAAAACAAAATATACCCCTGCCCTTCATTTCCTCTTTCTGTTCTCCCACACAAATGGTTTGGCTAGGAAGAGATGTCTCAACGCCTTCTCTCAGCAGCCCTATGCTCAAGTTCCTTAAGCCTGAGGGTGAAGTAGGTTGGTTGTGTCCCCTTGGTTTTAGGTGTCTTACCAGAGTGGAGGTTGTTTGTTCTGTAAGAGCTGTCCTCTGAGCCTGGAAGGATGGAGCCCTGAGAACATTTTGCCTGGCCAGCTTATCCTAAGTGGGAGGTAACAGGACGTCTGCTGCGTGCTCTCTGATACCTGAAACTTTAGGATTTGCACAAAACCAGCTAGGGTTAATGTGTTTGTAGATAAGAAAGGATATAGTATGTGATGAGGTGAATGTGCATGCTGCAATATATCTGCACACAGTGTATGGTATCATATTTCTAGCACCTGTTATCAATGGTGACGAAATGCTCTTCCTATGTGCCTAGCTTTTTAGAAAAACCCCAAACACCAACAATTATAAGAGTAATAAAAATGGCATCTTAGAATTTTGCAGGTTATCTTAGCACTTACTCTCATGTGAATTATTTTAGCACTTACTCTCCTGTGAAGAGTGATGACATTTTCTATATTACTTTAAATATTTAAGCATCCTTGGATCCAAATGAAGCATGGAAAGATGGAATTATCACTTTCAAGTCAAGTTATGCAACTGTCCTGGAATGCAGATACACAATGTAGAAACAATATTAGCATCATAATGTCTTCATTATTTGTTTTAGTCTTAGTGTAGTATTGGCTGATTGATTGGGAACTGAAATACAAGGAGAATGTTAACCCATTTTCCTATGGCAGTTAATGAGACAATAGATTAATATTTTTCTACCAAGTCATATATTTTCACCATTTACTTAGACAAAAGTTTGTTGCTCATCCACATACTAGAATGCTTAAAAGTGTATGGTACACACAAAATGGGATTGTTAGAACATCTTGAAGATGTTTTGTGCATTAAAATATCCTGAATAAAGTATTCTTAGCCAAACCATGAAAATCTTATTTTGGTTTTGCGTAGGCTTTAAGACTTGTACTATATGAAGTATATACATTCTTTATTTTGTATATGAAGATTTGAGTCTATCTGTACTCTGTAATATATACATGTACTTAAAGAGTTTGTTTCAGGTACTTGCAATTTACTTCATATAGGGTATGCATGTAGTAATCTAATCCTAAAATTTGATAGGGCCTTTGATGGGTGGGGGGCATTAAAAATAAACAAAAAAAGCCCCAAACACCCTAATAAACTAAGTCCCTCTGCTCCAAACCTAAAGGTTATGCTTTGCGTAACAGTCAAGGTTTCAGATGAGAAGCGAATGACCGAAGTGTATATTAACAAGGAATTTCAATGTAGACTCTTTCATATACTCCTGCCAGGGTGTCTACATGTCTTAAAAGAATCAAGGAATTAGTTGAAGCAGATGTGTTCTGTGGCTTTTTCTGTCTGATCTGAAACTCCAGATGGAAATATCCTCTGTCTTTAGAAAAGCTCAGTTTCTGGTTGTGTAGGATGCGTTCAGCTTAGGCTTTGATAGGAGTTGGTATTTGCTGGCTGTGTACCTGCAGGAAGCCTTTAGAAGCCCTGGTCTGTTCTTTGCCTGGACCTTCAAAATCAAATGGGATATCTATTATGCATCTCATCCAGATGAATTTAAGTCTTGAGAATGAGGAAATTATAGTCAATAAGTGAACCCTAATCCTCCACTTGATACCATAATGCAGATATATCATCCTAGTTTTCCCACAGTCTGGAGATGGATGTTTTTGACTGGTTCCAGCATCGCTTTCCCTGACAGCAGACAATCCTCCCTAAGGAATAAGGAATTTTGACCCAGTTACTTTGTAAAGCTTATTTCTACAAAGCCAGAACACCACTTTATATCTGGCCTTTGAAATCCAGTGGGAGGTGGGACAGTTTGAGCTGCAGTGGTGTCTTCCCACCAGAGCTTCTAAACTGTGTCCCCAAGCAGCTCTTCTGTTTATATCACAGTGTACCACTATCTTCCCATGTCCTAGAGGCAATTTTTGCTTTCAGTAAAAACTGTGCTACCTGGGTTTCTGCCTCTGAATGTCCTAGAAGTGTTCAGAAAGGTGATTTAGGATATTTAAAATGTACTCAGGGACTCAAGGAAAGAAACAGCTGGTGACATACTGGGTTTGCAGAACAGGTAAGCCTGAGTGCCTAGAACAAAGATGCTTTGGGGAAGTTGCAAGACACCTCTCAATGAATACCTCTAACAGCCTCTCGGATCAGCCCAATTTCCAGTTGATAGCTCTGCACTTGCATTTCATGATTTTACTTTGCCCTCTCCTTGGAGGGGAGTGTTGGAAGATGAATACAGTAGATGATTCTTCTGTACATTGTACATAGTTTGTTATTGTTTTTTGGAAGCCTCAAAATTTTAGTTTTACTTCTGCCCTCAAGGCATAACTAATTTGAAATCTCACTTTTAAAAGTTTAGCATACTATGATTAGTTCTTGTAACGATAATTTCTGGGAGTTGTCTGTTTGCACTTGATTGTACCAGTTATTAAACTTGTCTAGTTCCCTATCAGAGCGGCCTTGCTTCTTGATGGCTATAACCTTGGATGTTTCCAAGGAGAAATATTTCCTTAATGTCCTGAAAAATGACTTCTCATAAATCTGCTCCTCTGTTATATAGGGCTCGTTTTTTATGGAGTAGTTTAATTTGTTTAATTAGTTTAAACTCCTTTATTAGTCTTTTTATTCCTCTTGTCACTTTTTTTTGCTGAACAAGATGTCAGCATCTCCACTAAACTCAGTGGCTGTAGGACATGGTTGCTTCGGGCAATGTGGGTTCTGTTGTGTGTCCCCTGCTCTTCGAGGGCTGCAGAGGTGAAGCTAACTGAGCTGTGCCCAGCGAGCTGGATGTGTTGGTGTGAGCACAATGAACTAGGTTACACAGGGTCACAGGAGGTCTGTAGCATGGCTTCTACTGCTGACAGCATTTCTGCTGGAACAAAGGCAATTCGTTATTGCCAAGCACACTTAAAAAAAACACGTGATGAAAAGGGGCAAGATTTTTTCGTAGTTCTTGTTAAAATATTTTCAGACATGGAAGTGTGGGTTTTTAATCAAACTCCTTAAATCCCAGGAATACCCAGCAGGTGGCAGTTGGATCCAATAAGTGTTCATTGGATTTACATAGGACTCGAAAAAGCTTTAAAAATTTATTCGAAACCAACGCTAGCTTCCTATAGCGTTTAAATAAGAGCTGGTGTTCTGGGTCTTGACTTAAACTCATAAAACTAGGCTGAAACTGTACCAGTCCGTGGAGTAAAATGAAGGAGTCTTTAAAATCACTTTAAAAACTCAGAAGACTAAATAACAAGAGTTTTGCCATGTTGTCTTGGACTCAGTTTTTGTGAATGATGTCTTTTTGTGCAAAACCCCATCTGTATCTTGGCTAGCTAAGAAACTCTGTGTAAGCAAGAGTTTCATTCTTGCATAGATCCAGATAGCTGCATGTTTGTAGGTGTGAGGAAATACAAATGATAGTATTAAAGCAGTAAATTGGCCTATACTTCTCTAATAAAAACTGTGAAGACAACTCTCTTTTTCAGAGGTGAGTGTGGTATGTATGTATGTAAAAATACAAAAAGAATTCAGCAGCAACGTAGTAAAACATTGTACTGGAACTCTGCATGTATGGGCTGTTATGGCTCTGTTGTTCATTCTTTTTCTTTACTGTATTTTCTGTCCATTTTCCACTTACTGAAAAAATAAATACTGCTTGCTCTTGTGCTTCTTGTCAGAGTATATGTATGTGTCTGTGTGCGTGTAAACCTTCTGTACTCTGTGGTCACCTAGCAGACGGTTCTACGGTACTGTGTGTGATCCTAGTAGTAGTTACTGAGGACACATGGAGGAAAACTGCGTAAAAACTTAATGAGCCTGGGAAGTTGTGTGACTTCACTGAAATGTAACGCATAGTTACTGCAAATCAATACAGGGTAATTGGTGTAGAAGGCAAAGGCCATCAAAAGAAGCTGTTTCCTGAATGCTTCCTTAACTATAGATTTAGAATAAGTAGTTAATGTGCTCGTCTAAATTCTTGGGTTTTATTTTGGTCAAACCGTTTCTCATTCTTAGCAACATCTGTTTTCATGTGGGAGCATTTCAGATTCTGAGTTTCTTATTCCTCTGTAAATGTCTATCAAGCTTAATTTACTGAGGCCTTTAAGATGAGGCTTTGTTTGGTCTGTTTGCTTGGGTTCTGTAAGTGTTTGTTTTCAATAAACCCTTGATTTAAATATTTTACTTACAATTATTTCAATATTTGTTTAGAATACTTCAGTTACTTAAATGAAAAAGATGTGGGGACCCTCGGAAACAAACACAGGTTGCACCTCTTCTTCACCTGCAGAGGAAATGTTATGCTTCCTAATCGCTGTGGTCTTCACCCACAGTCCCACCTGTGCCTAGGATGGAAACCTTCAAATACTGGCTGGATAAGCAAGTATGTTAATAGTTATCTGCAAACAGAACAGGAATATAGATTGATTGGATGGGGTTTTTGTTCTCTGGGTTTTTTTTATTTGTTATTACCAAAGTATGATTACTGTCCAGGTCAGAAATGACTCTTGGCATTGCTGCTGGGTTTTCCAGGGAAAACCCAGGCACAGCTCCTAGCCCTCAGTAACGCGGTTGGCTTTCCTGCTTGGTGCTGGGCCACGAGAATAAGATAGTTTTGGAGAAAACCGTACAGAGAGAACAATACAAATTTACAAAATTTAGGCAGTATTTTTTTTATTATCTAATTTAATAGATTCTAGTTAAATGCGAAGAAGACTTGAGGATATCTGATGTTCTTTTTTTCTAGTTGGATTTCCTATATCATAGGAACACTCCCAAATGCTGATATTTTGATGGTAGTTCTACAGTTTGTATGGAGAGAACTGAAACAATGTTAAAGTGAAAAGGAATACCTTGTATTAAAAAATTCCTAGAGTGAATCAATATTGTCTGCTCTGATGCAGTTAGGCTCTTTCATTGGGCACAAGAGATGTTAATACCTATTAAGCAAATCTTAGGCTATTGCGCAGTCTGTGCCTTGTGTTTTCTGTTAGTCCTGCATAGTTTCAGAGGGTGGGAGGGAAGGGTTTCACCCCTGGAATGCACACAGAAAATATGATCAGACTCAAGCTTGACACACTGAGTCATCTGTAATATGCTAACGTTTCAGTATCGTGTTAGTATTGCATTAGACTAATATGACACTAATAGAAAATGACAGGAAAAATGACTAATACAATAAGACTTTCGTATATTACTTTAGGGCTGCCATATCTGTCTTTTTTAATTCACCTGAAACCCTGCTTAAATGCAGAATGAGAGCTGCATCTAGAGCATAGTTGGGGAAAAAAGCCCATTTTAGGAAGAAGGCCATTTTGAGTTTTTTTGTAACAACTAAGATAGAAATAAACTTACAACACTTGTGCTTTATATACTATGAGTGGTGGCAGTTTTCCCAGAAGGATGCAATGCAGTGGTGTACTATAATAATTTATTTGAACTGTTGGTATCTCCAATGATGATGGAACAGAATTCTCTCTCCATTTTAATTGATGACAAAATATAATTTCAGTAGAAGGGGCCAGGATGCTATTGTGTGTCTAGAAACTCAATCATGATGGATTGGTTCTAATAATGAAGGTGTTCTTATGGATTTTTTTCACCAATCCTTTCAGTTTCTTAAATTCCAGAAGGGAAAGGATGAAGAAGTAGCACTGTACTGTAGTGCATATGCAACTTCTGATTTTTGATAGTGCATACAGTTATTATGGTGAACTTTTCCCAAATCTCCATGCTCTCTGTTAACTATCCTGCGGAACTGCAGTTCTGTGTGGTTTTACTTTTACAATGGATTACTGTAAGAGGTGTTTGCTGATACATGTTACTGACTTTACTTCTCTTCCCTGTGTTCTTATTAGGAATATAACTATGACATTATTTTAGAAACTCAAATTCTAGGTTATTAATAGTCATGTTCAGGTAGTTGTGCATGTGTGTTTATGTCTAATTAAATGTTTTTTAAAAGTATATGTCAAGTCTAAAGATCTGTGGGGATACTGGATATGGTCTTGGGTTAACTCAACAAGAACCTCAGTAGGGGTTGTAAAAAGAAAACTGAAACCCTAGGTTTGTCCTCTTTTTTTGGGTGTTGCTTTTGTAGTCAGTAGAAAGGAGAATGAGAAGTTTCCTGAGAGGTTGTCAGCTTTCTTAATGAATTCACTCCAGTCCCTTACTGCTTGCTCAGGACCAAGTATGTAATGTTAAAAGATGTCCCTGGGTGTCTTTTCAAATTAAACCAACACAGAGCAGAACTGAGTAGTCAAAGAAAACCACAGGACATTCCCATGTTAGTAAGTCTTCATGAACTCTTTTTGAATAGTCCTGGATATCCATCTTCCTTGCTTCCTGCATCTGACCTGCTATATTGTTGACTAGCTGAGACAGCTTTATGACCCTTTGCTCAGAAAGCCTAGGTAAAAGCACCATGGTAAAGGTGATGGTAATGCAACACTAAGTAAAATATTTTTTTTCCTCTCCAAGACCAAGTAATAAGATAAAAATATTTAGTGTGTATGCATGTGTTAAAATAAGGAAATTGAAGTGATACTTATATGTTTTCATATTTAAATGCTGTAGCAGACTGGGATGTTATCGGCAATGGAATAAGCCAGTACCCTGTTGTGCAAGGTGACCTGCCAGGACTAACATAAACCATGCGATGGCTGCCCTTGTGCCTGAAGTGTTCTGTCATTCTCTGGCTGTGTCTTTCCCAGCTTCTCAGGAAAACAAGTTTTCAGTCAGATTGTTAGTGGTGTCAAAAATGCCAGTGGTGGGGTGAGTAAAAGGGAGGGAACGTGAGGGGGGCAGCCGTTCAGCCCTAGATGGTCTTAAACAGCACATGAAGGAAGTGAATGAGATTCTTGAATTTGTAAGAGGAGATAGTGAAAACAAGTACCTAGCGAATAATGCCATTCTCGGTGGCATTACTGAAAGCAAATTAGGGATGCTCATGTCCAGTTTTGGTGTTAAAAAGTTCAAAAAGGATGTTGATGGATTGGACAAGGTTCAGAAATGGCTAAGAATAGCTGTAAAACGTGTCTTTTAAATGAACTTCTATCTCTTATGTGTTTCTTGTCCGAAAGAAACTCCTGCATTACCTGAAAGAGTAAGAATATAAGCCAAAACTCCCCTCAAGAATTTACTTTCTGCTCTCCCAAAGTCCTCCTGTGTATGTATCTAAACAATTGCTGTGGTCAGATACAGAGCATAATGTAGAAAACTGGTGATCAGCAGCATATGTAAATATGAAATCTGTATATTTTTAGTTTCCCCATATTAACTTTAAAGATTAGTGAGTTCATCTTGTTTATTTCTCTTACCCAATGTGTGTGTTCGTTAAATATTCAATACAATGGTCTGGTCATAACAATTGTGATGCTGTTGTAGGTTGAACTCGGGTTTTGTAACTGAGACCAGAATATTCCTCACATGTATGGAGTTCACAGGCACAGCTTACAGGTACTGAATTTGTAGGTACTATTTTTGAAATTAAAATGATGGATTATTTTCCCCTGCTTGGTTCTAATCAAACCCATAGCATTATGTTAATGTACTTCTCACTTGTTAAGGATGAGAGTGAAATAAAATATGGTTTTTAATACTGTACCTGCTGCTAAGTAGCTCTTAATGTAGCTTGAATAGCATTGCACATGTCAATTGTTGGAGAGTTCATCAGCTTGGAGAGCTTATTTGAACCTTGCAATGCTTAATGTACTGGACAGTTCAAAGCTCACCAGGCTCAGGATTTAGGACAGATGTTTGTTTAAGCTACTGTTCAAGATGTGAAATGACAGAGACTTTGCAGTCTCCCCAGGCAATCTCTTCCAGTCTTTACTAATAGGAGGGTTTTTGTTTGCATTTAAGCTGGAGCTTTCTCAGTGTAATTTAAACCCATTACTAGTCCTGTTCACGATGGGCATGGAGAACAGATTATTTTATTCTTCTTCTTTCTATAGCAGTAGGGGATTATAAATGTGTCCCTTTTTGTACAGAAACTTCAGGTGAGAGTTGGGGAACCCTGCAGTCCTATTCTTGTGTACTGCCTATGTGAAACTACAGGGAAGTACCTTTATGCTGCTCTCATCAATATGTAAACTATGATTCCCTTCTCAGCATGAAGATACTTATGAGACAGTGGTGAAAATTAATGTGCATTATCACAGCTAACATTTTAACAGAGGGCTCCCTATAGTTATTTCTTAGCCTGACAACCACTCTCAAGGATGGGAAGACTGGAGAATGGAGATGAAATGTTTTTCTAATCTTTCCAGTTAAGTAATTTTTCAACAGCGAGTAACATGGCAGAAAAGTATTTTGGGACATATTAGAATACCTTTGCTCAGACTTGATTTAAAACCAGCAGAAGTAGAAAATCTTTTTCACAAATAATACACTGAATGATGTGATAGCACAGGCTTGTAGCTACTTTGTATAGTGTGCAGTAGGATAGAGAAAGTTGTAAGCCCTGTAAAGGAAGCTGTTTGTTTCCAAAACAGCAATCATAAGTTTTTACGAGATGTCAGGGTGTTATTGAAGTTCTCTAGCAGTCACTCAGTTGTTCTGCAATCATTGCCAAGCTAGAGTGTCTTCAGAGATACTGCTATTTTACGTATATTCAAAATAGAAAAGGCACATGTATTTCTTGTGTTAATGTTCTCTAGAGTTTCCACATTGCAGGCATATTCTGTACCCAGTGTTACTTGTAAGAACAGGCTGGGGCAATTCCCAGGAAAGCCAACAATAGTCGGGGTCAGAAATGAATGTGATGGACTAGTGAGTAACAATCCACAGATGGTAATCATTAAGCAAGGAGTTGGTATGTGAGTTATGACTGGGGAAAGGGCAAAAGATCTGGTGTTACTAAACAATGATGTGCAACTTCTTGTGTTTTAATGCTGATTGTGCAGCATGTGACCTGAATCCTATTAACTAATTGTTAGACCTACGTCATGTTGGGCAATGGCTCTGCACAGGCTTCCCATTGTCAAGCTGCCTTTGCTCAAGTCAGAGGAACGAGGGTTGTTAAGTAGTTTAAAGAGGAAAGATGGGTCCAGCATTTTTTTTTTTTTTTTGCAAAGGGGTCAACCTCTCTGCAAGGTGGATCTTTCCCAAAGAAAGACTGCCTTGCAGAGAATGTAGCCACAGCTGAATTTTAATCAAATTCTTCATGTTATACAGCTCCAGTGAGGTTTTTTTTAATAGCTTTTATATATTGTTTTCTAGGTGATGCCTCTTTCTTCTTGCATACTTCCTGTCCTTCTCAGCTTTGAGTTTCACAAACAGCAAAGAATAGAACATGAATAAGCTCTGGAGGTCACAAGTTCTGAAAGTTAACTAGTATTTGAAGGAACAAAGCTTCCTGTCTATATATTCAGTTAAAGTGTGCACGCTACTAGTATTGTGTAGCAGATAGCAAAGGTAAGACAACAAGAAAATAAAAACTTTCCATCTTCTACAGTCTTTTAATCCTTCTAGACTGGAGCTGCAAGTGCTGGATTGTGTCAGAAACAAATGCTAAGATAGTTGATTGTTTCCCAGCAATCCCAGTTGCTCATCTTCTGTCCATCAATGTGAAAAATTAGTCAGACAATTGATGCTATGCTATCTTTCTGCTTTGAGTCAGAGCTATAAAGGGAGCATTTGTTTTCTGGAATGTTCATTGTGATGGAATTATGAAGATGAAGCTAATTTAAAATAGATCTTAAAAAGTTGTGTTCTATACATTTAGACCTTTGCCCTCACAGTTCTTGTATTTATTATCTGGTTTAGTGCTGTTCTGGAGTTTTATTTGGCTTCAAAGTAGAGAGCTTTTGAAGACTATCATAGAGGAGGAGAAAAGAAGGGTCTTAGAACTGGCTTCTATTACATGCTGTTAAAAGTGCTTGCTGTGTCAAAGAAGTTTTCTTCCACCTGTTTTTTTCTTTTTGCTTTGGTATTTATATATTTAAACTGTTTTATCACTTTTCATCCAAAGCTTTAGGCTTTGGTATCTTTGACAACTCAATTTGCATTTGATGAAAAGGTATTGTGACTTAAGATATTTAAAAGTTGTGTGGTCATCTTGTATTGTATGCTCAGAAGAAAGGGGTTAGGGACTACTGAGTGACTGAGGGGCTGCTGGTACCAAACAGGTAATGTGCTCAATTGACAGTAGGTTTCAGTAACTGCTTCTCCCTACCAATTAAAAATTATTCAAGTCAGTGTTGGCTGGTGGCCATTATTAATGCTTGTTGCTTGCTTATCTGCATACTTTGATTTGCTATTCATGTAAAAAATAGTATTTTATTTGCAAGAAAAAAAGGCTTACCTTTGAAGTTGATTTTGTGATATGTACGCTTACTTCTACTTGATTATTGTAACATTTATGTTGAGATTTAGTGATTGATGGTGTCTCTAACCGATTCGCTTCCTTGCTTTTAAGTAGAGAATTGTTAAAGGATGTGCTAGTTTAGTGTCTTGTAACTCAGCAACCTCAAATAATATGTGATATGTTTGCTTATAGCACTCTATGCCTGTATGACACATAAAAAGCCAAACTCATTTTCTTGCCAGTGCAATTGGAATTGTCTTCTGATGTGTCATCAGTGTTTGTCTGAAATGATGGTAGGGTATCATGCTCAATTTATAGGAATTAACTCCTGTAATTCCAGCAGAAGCCTCATGCCATCTCTTAAATCCAGCGTGCAGGTCCTAATTGGGAAGCTTTCTTTTTTTCTTTTTACCTGTTTATCTCTTAGGGCCTGTGTTTCACAGAGCCAGGTCCTAGGCTGGGTTTTCAGAGGGTTCTGTATAATATTGTGGAATTGAACAGAGGAAAAATTTTTACTACATACAGTGAATGTTACTGTGGTGAGTTGGTGTCTTATTTTTCTAGATGTCAGTAGACTTGGAAGTACTTGAAAACCTATGTTCCACACTTTGCAAGCCTTTTAATGTTGACTTCAGAGCTTTGTATCTATAATAATTAATTTCCAATGACTTATCTGCTTGCGTTTTTAGAAAGGTGCTTATCCTGGGGGTGTGCAGGCTGCTTGTCACGCTGCTAGTTAGCATCATTAGAGAATTAATCTGGCTGATTATGTTGTAGAAAAGTAATGTTTGTCTTGTTTCACCAGCAATAATTTATGCATAAAAATGAGGAGAGGCTTGAAAAGAGAAATAACATTAATTAGGCTATCTGGTGTAGGTAGAAAAAGGAAAACTGCTCTCTGGAATACAGAGCTTTGGCTGGGGCCAAAGGGGGGGTGTTTCCAAAAATTGTCTGCTTTTTCTAGTTTGCACTAGTTGCAACTATCACCTCTTATTATGAATGAGGGGAAAAAAGAGCCTAGTTGGTTTACAGTTCTGGAAATCTTTAGAGAAAATTGAGGCTACTTTCGTGCTTCAAGTTAAGGAGGTGGCTGTATTTTTTTCAGTATTAAGGCCTAAGGCTTCATTGTGCTGATGAATAACAAGAAATCTTGACATCTAAATCATTAGTAGATTTATTTTGGTTTATGATTAATTAACAGGCCAGCAGAAAGATTGTGTTTTTTCTAAAAAAAAAAAAAAAAAAACCCACAAAACTGTTTACCTTGCTGAGGTACTTAGTATTTTGTAGCCCAGAAGAATAATGTAGCTGGAAGAATGAATAGCAAGTGATAAGTGCTTAAATGGTACCATAAATCACAGTTTAGAAGACTGCCAATATGTTTTACAAAATGGATTTCTATGGACAAATAGAGAAAAATGTAAAATAAAGGAACACACTGTGAAAATTGCAGTAATAGAACTAGCATCTTTACAGCAGTATGTGGTGTAATTTAGGTCTGAGAGAAGTATAAATGAAGTTCTGGTAACAGTAGCTCTATGATGGTTCTGCATGTTTGGGTTTGTGGTTTTGGGATTGTTTTTTCTTTGAATTCTAGTAAAAATAAATCTCCTTTAGAGACTTATATTTTGGTGCAAATGGGCATCTGCCTCAGCAGAACAAAGCTCTTACTTTGTGACTCATTATTTGTAAATACATAGTTGCATTCATAAATATGGACTACGCTGGAGTAGAAGCCTAGTTTAGAAGTACCTTTGGAGGCATGTGGTATCTTTTATTTCACTCTTATAAGCTCAACAGATGGAAAGAAGCCTTTAATCAAAGGTAGGTAGGACTCATGCTCTGCTTCCAGTGCAGTCATCGGCGTGTCTTATCATCTTTGATGTATCATTGATTTTTTGTCGTTTGGCTTCCTCGTAAGCCACTGGAAAAGGTAATGCCCAACACGTAGACTTTCTTTGTAATGAGTTTCCTCAGGACAGGTATTTAAACAATGTGAAGTATGGAATAATCAAGTAGCAACTTCAGACTCCTTTGGAAGCTGTATTCTATAAAACCCAGTAATTATCATTACTGGATGTCCAAACTTTACCCAGTGTGTAGTGTCCTTGTGTCTATTTAACTGATGAGAGATGTCTTTTTTTTTTTATTATTTTCTGTTTTTGGCATTTCATTTATTTGACTTTAACAGAATTGGCGTGTAAACATCATCAATCTTGATGTTATTGGAGAATGTTTTTGGCAAAGCAGTTCAGCTTCAAATAAATATCCCTGGCTTAGTTCTTTGAAATATTTTTCTAGCTTCATAAATTGAAGCTTGGGTGGAAAATTTCTGAAAGGGTGGTAGCAAGTATCTCTATATTTACATCTGTTGCTGATGTGATTTCATTAAAAAAAAATCAAGTATGTGTTATCTGAGTGGATATTAATTGACACACTTCAAGAATTTGACTTAACCTTCTGTTTTCTTAAGAGATTAGATTTCAAAACTTTCTGCATTCCTTGCCAAGTACCAGGTAGGATATTTGTGTGTGAGTTTTTTTTGTTTGTTTTTAATTCTGCAGACACTTCTGTCCTCCTGGGAGTTTTTAATTGAAACCTGGTTTATGTTTTGAAGCTTGCTGTTGATGAGTTGCACAGAACAGCATGAGTAAGTAAAGTGGGAGAAAATAAGTTTTGCCGGAGCTGAATAGTGTCTGGACTTGATTATTTGGTCTGTCTGGTTGTTGAGTTGACTGTCACTTCAGAATCAAAACTAAGTTCTCTGGTCCTAGGATTCTGATTTATTTGAATAACATTACTATAGCACTGACTTCATAAAGGTATCATTCTTTTTTTTCAAATAAGGTGAAACATTTCTAAATCCTGTCATATCTAGTGATGGGAATGGAAACAAAAAGCAATGTGCCATCAGGACAGTCAGTTCTAGAAGTGTGCATTAACAAAAACCCCAATTTGATAGAGACACAAGAAACCTGATGGTTCTTTTAAAGAGAGAATTAGTCTCTATTCTGCACAACAGTTCTCAAGTTCATGTGCTGAGAATCACTCTAACCATGTACAGAACCACTTGGAAGTGTTTTAAATTACATCTGATCTTTCTGAACATTACTGCCTTTTCATTCCAGTTTAACTTCAGAAGAGCCCTTGAAAATAAGCAAATACTTTGTTTACATGGGGGTTTTTTTGTGAAAGCTAGTGTTTGTACATCTATACCAGATCAAAGGACATATTTGTACAATGATACGTAATCCATGTTCTATGTAGTCATTTCCTGTATAGCTGTTATGAATGCCCAGGTGAGGAATAATGAAGCCTTGTTGCTTCTCTTGTTTTGCTACCTAAGAAGTTCCTCTCTGATCAATTAAGTACTACTAAAGATGCATGGAAGCCATAATTTAATTTTCTCTAGTATACTAGCTTTCCAAACTGTGTGGATTGATGGCATCTTGTACAGAAGGGCTATAAGAATGGCCACATTCCTTAGGAAGAGGCACGGCTTCCAGTACAGGGTGAAGTTCATGTGAAGGGAGCCCTGCGGTGTGGAGCTGGTTGAGGCTGGCAGCGCGGCCAGCCCTCCTTGTTGGCTCACTTATGTGTCTTGGCTTTGATGGATGGCGTGGCACCCTCATCCATGCTCTCTGAAGACCTTTTAGAATAGGCAGGGAGTTGAGCGCAGGTGGGGTCTCCAGAAGGTGCAGGTGCACCAACAGCAGCAGCAAAGGTCTACAAACGGTTGGCAGAATTGGATGGATATCCACAGGACTGCGTGGACTTCAGAATTCTTTGGGGAGGACTTGGGTATATAGTGCCACTGTTACACTGGTGACATCAACTCTTCGTGCTGTGGGGATACTCTTCTGTCCTAGTACCTTGAGAATTAGCCCTTAAAGTTTGACCTCACAGTCAGCGGGGCTGTCAGAAGCTGAGGACCAGGAGTTGCACATTGCTAAATCACACAGCAATTCTGGTCAAAAGTAGGTATTTTTAAGCAAAGTAAAAATAGACAATTAGACTGAACACTAGGGATTTCCAAAACTGTGATGCGAAAGAATAGTGATGCAGGCTTTCTCGATAAATAAAAATATAATTGTCAAACATTAAGTAACATGAATGATACTAATATAATAAATGCAAACAAATTCTATAGAAAAAAACCCTAGGACTTCAAATATTAGAAATCATTAGTATTAAATTTACCTGGTCAATCAAAACCTAGGTTTATGTTTAATTCTATAAGTTTATATTACATATTTTTAATTGTGTAAGATGCATACGCTTGAATTGCTAAATTCTTAATAAATTAGATTAAATTTAACCTTTATGAATAATGCATTATCATGTAATGTTTGTTTATGTGATTATGTAGTTCATGATGGTTTGTGCCCTAATATGAATAGGGTATTCTTGTTTATACAAAAGTATGCAAAATGAATCCATTTTCATATGGGTCTGTCTTAAAAAAAAACCAAACCTACTTCAGAATGTTGATAACGTTGTGAGTCCGGGAACTTGTGATTTCTTAGTCACTTAAGATATTATTTTCTTGTTATTTCTAATCAGTAGCTTCACTTGCCTCTGTTTTGCCACTTGTGAAATGAAAATAATTACATTGCCATTGTGGTGGAGTTGAATTATGTAGTTTTTGTGTAGTACTTTAAAGTATGTAATGAACACTATATAGACTATTTTGAATGAATTTAGATTTGTAGCTAACATGCTTTACAAATGCAATGTACCAAAGGAAACAAGTAAGTTTAGAGTTGATGAAGCTTAAACTTGGTGGGCTTTAGTTTTTTTTACAGAACATCTATTGCAGTGAAAGCCTCTGGGCTCTGAATATAGTAGCTGGCTGGGTGAATTTTATTATATGTTTGAGTGAGATGTTGTAGTAAAGTAGTAACTTGTGGTTCTGTGTTGCTATATATAAGGCTCTTAAATCTATTTAATCACTTTTATTTTTCAGTTTAATGGTGCTACTCTAACAAACATGCACTGCTTTTTCTCTGAAGTTCTTTATGCCACAACAGGAATCTTATAATAAATCATCCTGGAATTCTGCTTGTTTTTTTTT